>NC_040036.1:66933388-67029510 GCF_003713205.1 Coffea eugenioides
TCAATTTGGACAACCACTTCTGCTGGCTTGGTGTTGAGATCTTTTGATCAATTAGATATTTGAGACTCTGATGATCAGTTTTGATAACAAAATGTCCCCCTAACAGATAGGGTCTCCATTTCTGTACTGCATTGACAATGGCTAGCATTTTCTTTTCATATACTGACAAGCCTTGATGCTGAGGTGCCAGAGCCTTGCTAAAAAATGCTAGTGGCTTCTCTCTTTGTAGCAAAATAGCTCCAATGCCTGAGTTGGAGGCATCAGTTTCCACCACAAATTCCTGAGAGAAATCTGGTAAGGTTAATACTAGAGATGAAGTCATAGCAGCCTTCAATTGGTCAAATGCAGCAGTTGCTCCATCATGCCATGCGAATGCATTTTTTTTGAATAAATCAGTCAAAGGTCTTGCTATTTGTCTGTACCCTTTGATAAACTTACGATAATAACCTGTTAATCCTAAGAAACCTCTTAGCTCCTTAATAGTAACAGGTATAGGCCATTGCTGTATGCTTGTAAGTTTCTGAGGGTCCGCACTCACCCCTTCTGCCGAAATTAAGTGCCCCAAGTACTCAATCTGTTCAACAGCAAATGAGCATTTATTCTTCTTCACTTTGAGTTGGTGTTGAAGTAATGTATCAAACACTTTTGTCAAATGTTGAAGGTGCTCATCCCAGGACTTGTTGTAAATTAGGATGTCATCAAAGAAGACCAACAAAAACTTCCTCAAAAAAGGCCTGAAGATGTCATTCATTAAATTCTGGAATGTTGAGGGAGCATTGGTGGGACCGAATGGCATAAGCATAAACTCATAATTGCCATCATGCGTTCAAAATGCAGTTTTAGCAATGTCACCCATATGCATCCTGATTTGATGATATCCTGACCTCAAATCCAGTTTAGTAAATATAACAGCTCCAAACAATTCATCAAAGAGCTCTTCCACCAAGGGTATAGGGAATTTGTCCTTTACTGTAGCCTTGTTAAGTTCCCTGTAATCCACACACATTCGCCAGGTACCATCCTTTTTTTTACCAAGACAATAGGAGAGGAAAAATGACTATTACTAGGCCTAATAATGCCATTATTTGACATTTCAGTCACCAGTCTTTCGATTTCTCCTTTTTGAAACGTAGGGTATCTATAAGGTCTGACATTTATGGGTTGTGTACCTTCCATGAGATAAATTCTGTGATCTTGCATTCTAGCAGGGGTAATTCCACAGGCTCTTCAAACACTTCATTGTATTTTAACAGAAGTAACTCAAGTTGGGATTTGTAGGGGGTTACCTTCATGGCAGGTTCCATGGTGGCACAATTTGCAATCACCTGCCTGTAGTCATTTTCTGCTGTTACCAAACATAGCTGAGCTGATTCAATCTGTTCAGGCTTGTTCAAGAGTTTATGCATTTGTTTCTTTGAAACCACCTGGACTGGTTGTTGCGTGGACCCCCTTAAGACTACCCTCTTACCCCTTTGAACAAACTCCATCCTCAACTTTGCAAAGTTCCACTTGACATCCCCTAAAGTAGATAACCACTACATCCCCAGTACCACTTCACAACCACCTACAGGAAGCACTAGTACGTCTCCCTCAAATTCCTGTCCCTGCATTCTCCACTGAAACCTGGACATAGAGTGGTTGTAGTGAGGGAGTTACCATCTGCTACCACTACTTTAACAGGAGCGACTTGCACTATCCTCAGTGTGACGCCCCCACTTCTCCCTAAGGCAAATCCTAAGGCATCAACGAGATACCTGTCCAACTCTCGTCAGGACTCACCCACTTATTCAAGTTTAAAAGAAATCCACAAGTCAACCATAGATTTAGAATTAA
Organism: Coffea eugenioides; assembly: GCF_003713205.1. Classification (NCBI taxonomy): domain Eukaryota; kingdom Viridiplantae; phylum Streptophyta; class Magnoliopsida; order Gentianales; family Rubiaceae; genus Coffea; species Coffea eugenioides. Next base: position 66,935,222 of record NC_040036.1, read on the forward strand.
AGAAATTCTTCAAATATAAAAGTCACAACTTCTAAAACTACCATTTATAATTACAAACCAAAGTCCTCAAATATAACAAAATTTACACTTCAGAAGTCTCCAATATCATACACAAGATTTTACTAGTTTAGATCAAAAGTTGCTAGTCTAAATTCCTCAACTTTCACTTCTAAAATCTGTTAAGGAAAACAAACTTGGGATGAGCTAACGCTTAGTGAGGCCAAGAAAATTAAACAAGCAAGCAAGTAGCATAGTTGAAAACAACTTTAACATGAACTTTCATAGAAGTGTACAAGTAGTAAATAAACACATATGGAAGGATACAACTGCTCTCAAGAGTTATTTTCACGTCTCGACCTGTTCAAGCCATCTGGGTTGACTTTCCGTCAACTCAAGTAGTATCATGACCGTAGCGCTCCACTTACTTCCTCCATCCAACATAACACCCACTCGGATCCGGAACCAAACATTCATATAGTGGCGATACTATTCGAGTATGCCAAACGAGACCTCAAAAGATCAAGCTATATCATTTTCCAAGGTTCACCAGGCTTCTCGACCAAACCCTTGTTGGCTCGAGTTACAAGATTAGCCAATGGGTTGGGGCGTCCCCACCAGCATGATTTATCGATGAAACCACGCTTCAATCGACTTAGACTCGTTCATAGCACTGAGTCGGATGAGCGGTACTTCCCACCCAAATAGGGTATGATACATTATGCCGCTCAATGCTCACGAGTTAAAACATTTTCAAGTACAAGTGCAAGTCATATATAATCATTTGACAATTATCATTCATTCACAAGAGAAAGAGGACGAGAGCGGTAAAGTACACCCTCGCTTTGGCAAGTTCACGTATCATATAACACTTGTATAATATCATTTGAACCATATTAGCATTGAACATGCACTTGACACTCACCGAAATCAAGAGTGTAAAGCAAGAGCAAGACAAGATCAAACGAGCTCCTCACGATTCTCTTCATCACATGCATAATTACAAATCACCTAGGTATTCAACCAAGGTCTAGTAGTATTCTTGCTACTAACTTAAGAGATAATACGTTCAAATCGAAGAGAATTATCACTTAGTAACTTAATCCACGAGGATAGCATTTGAAAATATCTAAAAATGCATTAATTCAAGTCAAGTCAAGTCCAAGATTCTCCAATTTGAGGTTTAAGCAGATCGCTGAGTTTTGGTACGAAAATCGAAAAATATTAAAGATTATTTTCTTGTCAAAATTTCCTAGTTAAACGCCCAAGTACAAGTCTTAACTGTTTTAATTAAGATAACTTGTTAAAAGTGTAAAACTTTGAAGAAATGAGAGATACATTAGCGAGAGAAGTTCAATAAAGATACATTTGAAATCAAGATAGTGAAAAAAAAATCAAGGTAAGAGGTTGGAAGTTCGAGATTTTTAAAATCCAGAATCCCGTTTCTATGCTTCAGGAATCTACTGAGATGAATAGTAACAGTAACTTTAAAAATTCGCAACTCAAGTTTCACAAGTCAAAAAATTGAAAGTTATACCGTTGGAAAATAGAATTTTAGTACTACCACATCCCAAAAGACACTTTTCAAATATTCACACAAGTAGGCCAAATATTCGATCCAAGTCAAAAATTCATTTCCTTAAGGAACAGGACATTCAAGCAGCCTACTTTGAGGAGTCACGAACAGTAGTACGCATAGAGAAAAAACATGAAACTTTTACAGAACAAAGGCCCATAAGTCTGGTTTCAAATTCCGCTGACGACACATCAATCGGATTATTTTACACCAAGAAATAAGTATTTTACTGAAACTGGTCAGTGAAATCTTAAAATCTGGAAACTCATTTTTTTCACTTGGAAAAACTCATTTTTCTCTTTTAAAAACACAAGACTTTATTCAAACCACCCATACACTTAAGTATGACATTCATACCAACAATTAAAACTCCAGATCTATTTTCAAAGGGTAAAATACACGGAACCCCCCTATGATTTCGTGAAAAGATACGGAACCCCCCTATGGTTTAAAAACATACACATAAACGCCATAAACTTCATAACTAAAGTGGAAATAGACCTATAACTGGCTGAGCGAACTACTGATTATGGGTCTGCGAGGTTCTTTTGAAAAGATCGTGAGTTTCATTCCTAAGCTACCATTTAGTTGCTATATAGAATGCACTACATATTAGGGGAGAATAGATTTGAATCTATCAAAGAATGAAAGGAAAAAGGGAGAAGATCTACTTCTGAGTATATCGAAGTCGTCATGTCCACTTCTGCAAATTTTGGAGGAGGTTTGACAGATCTAAGGTATGAATGGTCTCGGTGCTTCTGCAAGAAAAGAGCAAAATCCAAGATCGTGGAGTCCAACAAATCCTCAAAAGGTAGGCTGTATTACATTTGTGAAGATCAATCCTGCTCCTTTTGGGCATGGTGCAATCCTCTAAGAAGGAATGGAATGGGCAATGAATGTACTAGTAAAAGTCCAGAAACAAGATTAGACGAAAGTTCTGGGTTCTCTCCAAGAGTGAACAGTAATGAAGGTATACTGGCTGTGAACAATGGTGACATTTTGTTGGGGCTACATGCAAAGTTGAGCACGGTTGAAGGCACTGTGGGGATGTTGAAAGTGATAATGATTTTGTCTCTTATTATTTGTTGTTTATCTCTAGTTATTGCTGTTTATAGAAAATAGTAGTTTGGTTAGTGGCAGTATAATGATGTACCAAATAATGTAATGATTTTAGTTTATGAAAAAATTACAAATTTTGTCATGATTTGTATTCCTGTCTGAAAGAAAGATAATAACCATACAACCTGTTTACTTATGAACCAATTGTAATTTGGATAGTCATAATATGATAACCACAATCCAATATATGGCATTACAAAAAAGAGCAATAATGCCAATAATGTCATTACAAAAAAGAGCATCACTTACAAAATATGTTAATCCATTATATAATGTCTGCTGTAAGGATAGCATATATACTATTACAACTTGTTTACATGGACACAAGTCCTAAAAATAACATTCCTGATCCTAATTTTTCTTAAATCTTTTGGATCGAGAACTGGGGTTGTTATCAGTAACTGTAGCAGTGCTGCTTTGCTGTGATGCTTGATGCACTGGTGCTTCTCTGGTTGGGGTTGAAGTGGAAGCTGTTCTTGCCCCTCGCTGGGTATTGCTTGCTGGAGCCTGCAACCAGAGTCAAAAATTTACTGCTGGAATAATTATCAAGAGTACATAGTGCAAGAAAAATTCAAGTACTTAAATGTACCTTGTACAACTTGGATTTGGGATGAGGAGGTTCCTTACAAGTTCTCCTATTATGGCCAGCTTTTAAACATCTCTTACAGTATACTAGCAACCCCTTTTTGGAAGCTCTTTGTGGATCTCTCGGTTCATCCGGACCTCTTCTCCTAAGTTTTTTAGGTCTCCCAGGTTGTTTCTTCACAAATGGTGGATTTAACAGCTGCATTCCACTATCAATCCAGTGTTCTTTGGATGGAACAACTCCAATGCTATAAGCATATGCCCTCAAGTATGCCTCTTTACTATAGCACTCATCGACATAGTTTTCAACCTTCATCCGCATGCTTTGAATGACAGAAATAGCAAGCACACATGGAATTCCAGTCAACTGGAATGCACCACATGAACAGCTTCTACGTTGCAAGTTCACAACGGAGGTTCTGTTGAAACCATCAACCTCAAATGATTCAATACCATCAAATACAGCAATACAATGTCTGCTCTTCTCTACACTTTTGGCTAGCTTCTCAACAATGTTTGGACACAATCTGCCTCCATATTTCTCCATGCCTTGCCTCTCAATGTCAATTGTTGCATTAACTTTCTTCTGAAAAATTCAAGAAGAGTCACAATTGGCTCGTCTCTTGCTTTTAAAATGTAGTTGTTGAAACTCTCATTCAGATTGTTGACTGAAATATCAGTCTTAGCAGCCATTCCATAATGTGCTCTAGACCACAAGTGATATGTCAGCTTTTTTAACCAACCAGCAGCAGTAAGGTTCTCTCCATTTTGTGGCTGAGCTATCTCCAAAGCATTCAATGCTCTCTTGAAATCATCACCATTAGTTGCTGATGCGGTAGCCCAAAACAATTCTCTCAGTTCACTGTCTTTGAACTTTGCCTTAAAATTCTCAAACAAATGCTTAAGGCAAAATATGTGTTCTGCACCAGGAAATAGCTCCTCTATAGCATGTACCAGTCCTTTTTTCCTGTCAGAAATGAAGGTATAAGGCACTACATTGCCCCTTCCAATATGAGTAATCAGTTCCTTCAAAAATCAAGTCCAGCTATTATAGTTTTCTGCTTCAACAATGGCAATGGCTATGAAAAACATATTGTCATTCCTATCCTTTCCAAGTGCTGCTAACAGCTGACCTCCAAAGGGCCCCTTCAAAAAGCAACCATCTAAACCAATGATTGGTCTACAACCTGCAAGAAAACCCTTTTAAGAGCACCCAAGCCATAGAACAGCCTTTGAAATGTTGCCCTTTCCTCAATAGACCTCCTGTCTATTTGTATAGCTATATGACTGTCTGGATTTGACTGTCTAACCGTGGCAGCATAATCCCATAGCCGTTCATATTGCTCCATATCACAACCTTTAATTGCCTCCTTGGTCTTCCTCTTAGTCCTGTATGCTTTTTTGCTACTTATATTAACAATGAATCTTCTTCTGGCATTATTAATAATGCCATCCAAGCTGAAATTTGGGTCATCTCGAACCTTCTCTTGAAACTTTCTGCTCAGATAAGTTGAGGTTGCATGCTTGTTAGTGTACTCTCTGCCGCAATGGTGCTCTCCCTTTAGTGTTTTGATCTGAAAAGTGTCAGTCCTATTAACTCTGCTTGTATGAATCCTCCAAGAATATCCTTTTGCACATTTGGCAGTTATCCTCCAACTGTCATTGTTGATATATAAAACTTCGTATCCCTCTCTAATGTTCCATTCCACAAGTGCTTCTCTAAATTTTGTAAAATGAGTGAATTTCTTCCCAACCTTTAATTCAAATTTTGGCTTGTTAAACTCCACTGAAGCATTGAAATATGAGTAGTCAGACCCATTTTCATCACCAGAATATAGGAAGTCTTCATCTGCAGTCACAGGTTCATTCCATTCCTCACTGTCAGGGCCAATAGGTTGGTCTCCTCCATGTTGATGCTGTGTTGTGGACTCCTCACCTTGTGCTTCCTCATGTTGTTGCTGCTGCTTATTCAAGTCTTCAGTTTGTTGATGCTGTGCTGTGGATTCCTCACCTTGTGGTTGCTGATGTTGTTGCTGCTGCTCATTCAAGTCACCAATTTGCTGATTTGTTTGAGGTACAGTTGAACCAGCAGTTGCAAATATGTCCTCATCTTCTGCAAATTCTAGACCCTCTCTCAACCAATCCGGATCAGGTTCTTCGTTTCCATCACTGTGGTGCTGCTGTTCATTGGTGACTTGATTCTTCTCAACAGAGGTTCTGTCAAAGTCACAATGTTGTTCATTGTTGACTTGATTGGTCTCAACAGAGGTTCTGTCAAAGTTACATTGATTTTCACATTCTTCTTTACTTTGGTTCACTGAAGAAACCTCTTGCTGGCTGTCGACAGCATCTATTCTGGTTGTTTGCTGAAATAATTTTCTGACAGTTTTTCTAGCTACTCTTTTCACAGGTTGCACCACAGTTTGTCTCTTCCTTGATGGAGTTTTACCACCCTTTCTTCTGTTTTTCTTAGTTGGTTCGAAGGAATTTTGTGTGCCATCATTAGTTTCTACAGCAGTTGGCCATCTAAATCATTTTCTTGCCCTCTTGTATCACCAATATATGGTTCAAAACCAGTCAGATCAACAGGATTTTGTGAAGTTCCAGCACCTTTTCTAGTCAGATCTGAATTTATCTCTGAAGAACCTTCATTGTACGGTAAAGCAAGTGGACCATCATTCGTCACTCTTTCGAATAAGAGCTTATCATCTGGTGAGATAATTTTGAGAGGCCTCTAACCTGCCTCTACATATATATGCATATAAGGAAGCCCTTCATAACAGGTAGTCAACAATTCTATGTCCACGTCATCATTTATTGGGATAACACCTACATCCACATCATGGTTTGGAATGGAATACCAAAATTTTGCACTTGCCGCTTCTTTTTCAATTTTGGAGTACAGGTTGAATAATGAAAATGTTGATAACTCATCAGGGTCGCAATTATGAAACACTCTCACTAAATCACTTGTATACCTAATATTGGGATGATGTATAAACAACCCACCATAGTGCATGTGGATATCCACTGTCCTAAAAGGATCTGACATGGTCCCCAACCTAAATTATTTAATCAACACTTTTAGAATTCAAATATAGATTAATAAACTATATTAAGCTACATTACACTTTCCGATTATAACAATAATTAGTTATAACAACAATCAGATTATTAAGTGAAATCTGATTTGTAGTCAAATCCAAACCTGACACATATTATTTTCTCCTGACATCAACCACATACTCCAAAAAAGACCCACATTCTCCAAAAAAAACTAAAAAAGTTAAGATCTTTACATTTTTAAACCCCATTTTCTATGATAAATCACCTAAATATGGACCACCAACTATAAAAATGACAGATATGGGGTAATGTGGGGTAATGTGGAAAAGGAATAAACAAATTGGAAAAGGATTACAAATCCTAAACATTAAATGGACTGAATATTGAACAATAAGTTCTGATTCTTACCTAGAAATGTCGAGCAAGCTTCATGATCAGATTTCCTCACCAATCTGTCTTTCCCTTCTTGACGACCAAATGCAGTTTCACGATCAGATACAACCACCAATCAATCACTCCCTTCTTCGCGATCGAATGCAGCCACGGCTTTTTTAACTCAGATTCACGATATTTCAGCAACAATTTAGTATACAAATCCCTTGTCTTAGGGTTTTTTTTCTTACACAAGATGAACGAGAAAAGAGTCAGTTGTTCATTCTCCCTCCCTCTCTATTATAAATGAGGGTATTTTGGGTATTCGACCTGCAGCCGGTTAAGAAGTCTATTTCCACTTTAGTTATGAAGTTTAGGGCGTTTATGTGCATGTTTCTAAACGATAGGGGGTTCCGTGTCTTTTCTGGAAACCATAGGGGGGTTCCGTGTATTTTACCCATTTTTAAATACAATAAATGGAACTCAATTTGGACCTTTCTATATCAAGATACAATATTTCAAAGAAAATTAATTTTTAGGACCTGTTTTTATGAAATTTCAGTTCTGTCATACTTGGCAGAGCTTAAGAATCTTATCATAACTAAAGTTACGTAACTCGAAATTTAGTGTGGTTTGCGGCGTTGAAAATTAGATTCAAAATGCTAAAAATCACTAGAAGGAAATATCATGAAATTCGTTTTGTAAGATAGACAAAATTGAGTTACAAACTGCAGCTTTGACTATTTCTCGGATGCAAGCAGTGAAGAATTTCAGTCATCTTTGCCGGTTCACTACGGCTCATAGGAAACGAGTTAAGGGTCGCATTTTATACCATCGGAAATCTCTCAGAATCTAGTTTCGGATGCCATAAACGGTACTCGATTTCAACTCTCAGACAGAGAGTTATAACAAAAAATGTGAACACTAGTTGGGGTTTCCTGCTCAGAAAATTTTCAGAATTCAACCTCACTTTAATCCTATTTTAACACAACCACACGGAAAGCTTTTTTTTTTATGAGATATTTTATACACATAACCACCAACATGTATTAAGTATTATTGCACCAAAATAACATCAAAAATTCAAAATTAACATGAAGGATTCAACAAGACAAAAATCGGACAGCATACACTTTCCTTTCTCTAGCTTTCTTTCCAACTTTTCCAATTCAAACTATACCATATCTCATCAAAGCAAGTAACAAACAAGCAAATAAACACACAAAATTCTCAAGGCCTCTACCTATCAAGCCACCTCAAGTCCACTACCTAGTGTCAAGGTTCATAGAACCCATCAACAACCCAACTTAACTTGTTGCAACTAACTAAAAACTAACCATAAGATAGAAGGAAAATAAGAGATTTGAGAATTACCTTCCCTCACAAGAAATCAGGTTCTAAATCACCAAGAATCTCTCCCCCTTCAAGTTTCCTACTAAGCTTGAGGATGATCCAAGAGAATATGTTAGGTTAGGTTAGAGCAAGATTTATGGAGCAAAAAGAAAGAAGATGAAGCTGAAATTTCCTTGGCAAATGGAGGAAGAAGATTCGGTCAAGTAAGGAGAAGAAGAGATTGTTTTTGTGAGCTTTTGTGGTGACGTATAGGCTGGAATGAAGCATAAGAAACTCTAACTAATTACTAGTAGTAGACAAGAATAATTTAAATTAGTTTCTCTAGGCTCCACATAGAGAACAATCGGAAGTGCTCATAAGTGATATAGCATTTTTAATTTCTAATAAAAGACATAATAAGTAGTCATAATGAAAGTGCTAGTAAGTGGTATAGCATTTTTAATTCCTAATGGAAGACATAATAAGTAGTAATAATGAAAGTGCTAGTAAGTTATACCATTATTGGTTCTAATGGCAACCAAAAACACATGTGATAGTTCAATCCTCTTTTGGTTTCACGTAGGAGCTAATGCCATTCTTAGGAAATTTTGATTTCTAATAAGTACTAGTAGTTCCTTTTAGTTTCTCACTAGAATGAAAAATGCAAAATTTTGTTTCTTGCACATATTAGGCATTTACATGCATTCAAGCAAATGTTTCTACATTTTTTTTAAACAAATGCTAACTAATCAAATGCTAACTAATACCAAAATTTAATGGTGTAAGTGATACTATTTCTAAAATATTACCTGTTTATTTATATATTAAAAAAATAAATAATTAAACATGTAAAAGAATTTATCAGGTCCTTACATCCTCCCCCCCTTAAAAGAATTTCGTTCTTGAAATTTATACCTTGATTTATAAATAATTCTGGATATTTCTTTCGGATTTCCTTTTCGACTTCCCAAGTCACTTCCTCGATTCCGTGATTCCTTCATAAGACCTTCACTAGAAGGATTTGCTTGTGTCTTAACTCCTTCACTTTTCGATCTAAAAGTTTTACCGACCTTTCCTCATATGATAATTTCTCATCAATTTCCACTTCTTCTGGTCGTAACACATGGGACGGGTCGAGATGATTTTCTTAAGTATGGAAACATGAAAGACATCATGAACTCTGGATAAGTTCAAGGGTAATTTCAACTTGTAAGCCACATTTCCTATGCGTTGGATGACTTTATAAGGCCCCACAAATATCGGTTGTAACTTCTTTTCTTTTCCCGTCATTAGACTTGCTTTCAAAGGTGTAATCTTAAGGAACACTTTATCCCCAACCTCGAATTCCAAATCTTTCCTCCGATTATCCGCATAGCTCTTTTGACTGCTTTGAACTGTTTGAATTCTTTGACGTATCAACTTTACCTTCTCAAAAGCTTTTTCAATCCAAGACAATGTAGTCGGGTCCAAAATCTTCATTTCTCCAATTTCATCCCAATGAATCGGTGACAGACACTTTCGACCATAAAAGGGCTTCGTAAAGAGCCATTTGTATTGAAGAATGAAAACTGATGTTATAAGCAAATTTCACCAACGTAAGGTACTGACTCCAATTTTTCCTAAAATCTAAAATACACAACCTCAACATATCCTCTTGGATTTGGATTGTTCTTTTCGATTATCCATCAGTTTGTGGATGGTAAGTGGTACTACAATTCAATTTAGTTCCTAAACTTCCTTGCACCTTTTGCCAAAATCGAGACACAAATCTAGGGTCCCGATCTGATACTATACTCACTGGTATCCTATGCAATCGTATAATTTTGTCCAAATACATCTTAGCCAATTTTTCCAAGGAATATTTCATACTAATCGGCAAAAAGTGAGCAGATTTAGTCAACCGATCCACTATTACCCAAATAGTATCGTGCCCTTTTTGGATCCTTGGTAGTTCTGATACGAAATCCATAGTGATATTCTCCTATTTTCACTCAGGTATTTTCAACGGCTGTAATAATCCAGATGATTTCTGATGCTCGGCCTTAATCTGTTGACAAGTGAGACAAGTTCGAACAAATTGAGCAATTTCTCTCTTCATATTTTCCCACCAATAAAGGTTCTTCAAGTCTTGATACATCTTATTACCTCCTCTGTGCACCGTGTACTTAGAACGGTAAGTTTCGTCCAAAATTTCCTTCGAGGCATTAGGGTAACTCGAGATCTGATGCTCTGTACTACCGCAGAGAAGACACTTTTCTTCCTTTCTCTAGCACTCGGTCTCAGTGTGGTTAGACTTGCCACAATATCCACAAATCACACGAGGAGTCACGGTCTGACCAGTTTGAAAATTTTTACTGATCTCGCCCACTCTGATTTCCTTTTGGCGAGATTCCCTTTGATAGAGCTCCTACTGACTTTCCGGGCAACCTCATTGCTCCAACCCCTCTTCCTATCTTAAGGGGTAGGGTAGGTTTTTCGGACTGTCCAGGGATATTATTTGGGTTACCCCTCTTTCTAGCATGAAAGGTTTTGGATTGAGATTTAACATTTTCTACCCTTTGTGCCTTATCCAAGACATCTATAAAAATGGTGATCTGGCCAGCTGTTAGGGATTCTTGAATTTCTACGTTTAACCCTTGAATGAATCTCCTTATCCTTTTGTGTTCCGTGACCACTAGTTCAGGGGCAAATTTGAAAAGTTTAGTGAACCGTTCCTCGTACTCGGCCACACTTAGTAACCCTTGTTTCAACCTAATAAAGTCATCTTCTCTCTTTTCTTGTATCATAGGTGGAAGGAATTTGGCATTAAACTCCCTTTCAAAGTTTGTCCAAACCCAGGGAGTTTGTTCTCTCTCCCATTTCGTCCTAATAACGTTTCACCATGCGCGCGCCGTTCCCTCGAACTGGAAATAGGCGAAATTCACTTGCCTCTCCTCGACATAATCCAGAGTGGCAAAAATCTCCACCATCCTCTCAAACCAATTTTATGTAGCTTCTGGATTAGGTCATCCGTAAAATTTAGGTGGGACGAAATTCAGGAAGCGCTCTAGAGCTCTATCTTCACCCCTCTCTTGGTTTCTAGGTTGGTTGACCGATTCAGGACCTTGGTGTTCAGCCAGACGTTCAAGAACATCAGTTATGCGGTTAAGGCCTATAGCCACTTGGTCACTCCCCTCCGTCCTAGGACTTTGGTTCGGACCAATTGCTGATCCCTCACTTCTCTCGGGAGTGCGAGATTGCCCATGCCCACGCCTACGACCCCGTCCACGTTCTCGCCGATTCATTTAGCAAGAGTCTAAATGCATAATTAAAAGAGGAAATGAAATAAAATAATTAAGCATAGAAATTTTTAAAACATATGAAAGTTACAAAAACACTTGAAATAAAATCATAATTTTTTATACAATTAAAATTCATGCTACAAATCAAGAGTTCATAAAACTAGTCAATAATGTCAATTACAGCACACAGGCATCTAAGTGCCTCAAAATATGGGATTACATGCAACAAAATACAAAAGATTTTAAGGTGAGAATCACCCCTTCTAAATTCTTAGCAAAATCAAAAGATCAAAAGGTCACTAATTTAAGTGAACCGTACTAGTAAACCCCAACTATCCTTGATAAAACTATTAGCTTAGTGATTGGCAGAGTCAGAAGTCTCGGCTACTTCAGTAGGTTCAACCTCGTCTTCAGTGCTAAGAGTTGTTTTCTCCTGTCCCTCATCAAGTATTTTGCCATCAACTACTTGTTCAACCAAGGTTACCCACTCAGCCATCATTCCCTCAATTCGGTCCCTTACATCTTGCACTACCCTAGCGAGTCGTCGATTAGCCTCTTGAAGCTGTTCACGTAGGGCCTCTACTCTATTTCACTCTTCGAATACATTCGTCTCCAGCTCAAGCATCCCAACGGTCTGTGAATCCACTGTCGCCCTCAACTCTCGATTATCCTCTTGAGTTATCTTATTTGCATTAGACAATTGCCTCCGATCATTGATTACCGATAGTACTGCATAGTTAGGGTATGAGTAAGTCCTCCTACAATCGCATGAAGGTCTAGTTCGACGAATAGGATTCCATCGCCAAAGAGCGTCCCTAGGTCCCAGTCGATTACGAATTACTGGAAGGCGCCTCGGAGACGGCTCATTTCCACCATTTCCTTCCATGACCTACAATTACAATTTAAGACTTAGACAAATTCAAATACACTTAATAAACTAGATTCTAATATTTCATACTGTCTCAAATACTATTCATAAGATTAAAACTCCAAGTTTGTCTAAACTAATTCAAACCTAAGCTTTGATACCAACTGTGACGCCCTCACTTCTCCCTAAGGCAAACTCTAGGGTATCAGCGAAACGCCTGTCCAACTCTCGTCAGGACTCACACACTTATTCAAGTTTAAAAGGAATCCACAAGTCAACCATAGATTTAGAATTAAAGAAATTCTTCAAATATACAAGTCACAACTTCTAAAACTACCATTTAATTACAAACCAAAGTCCTCAAATATAAAAAAATTTACACTTCAGAAGTCTCCAATATCATACATAGGATTTTACTAGTTTCGATCAAAAATTGCTAGTCTAAATTCCTCAACTTTCACTTCCAAAACCTGTTAAGGAAAACAAACTTGGATGAGCTAACGCTCAGTGGGGTCAAGAAAATTAAACAAGCAACCAAGTAACATAGTTGAAAACAGCTTTAACATGAACTTTCATATAAGTGTACAAGTAGGAAATAAACACACATGGAAGGATACAAGAGCTCTCAAGAGCTATTTTCACGTCTCGACCGATTCAAGCCATCTGGATTGACTCTCCGTCAACTCAAGTAGTATCATGACCGTAGCGCTCCACTTACTCCATCCATCCAACATAACACCCACTTGGATCCGGAACCAAACATTCATATAGTGGCGATACTATTCAAGTATGCCAAACGAGATTTCAAAAGATCAACCTATATCATTTCCCAAGGTTTACCAGGCTTCTCGACCAAGTCCTTGCTGGCTCGAGTTACAAGGTTAGCCAATGGGTTGGGGCATCCCCACCAGCATGATTTATCGATGAGACCACGCTCCAATCGACTTAGACTCGTTCATAGCACTGAGTCGGGATGAACGTTAACTCCCACCCAAATAGGGTGTGATACATTCTACCACTTAATGCTCACGAGTTAAAATATTTTCAAGTACAAGTGCAAGTCATATATAATCATTTGACAATTATCATTCATTCACAAGAGAAAGAGGACGAGGGCGGTAAAGTACACCCTCGCCTTGGCAAGTTCACGTATCATATAGCACTTGTATAATATCATTTCAATCATATTAGCATTGAACATGCACTTGACACTCACCGAAATCAAGAATGTAAAGCAAGTACAAGGCAAGATCAAACGAGCTCCTCACGATTCTCTTGATCACCTGAGACATGCACAATTTCAAATCACCTAGGTATTCAACTAAGGTCTAGTGGTATTCCTGCTACTAACTTAAGAGATAATACGTTCAAATCGAAGACAATTATCACTTACTAACTTAATCCACGAGGATAGCATTTGAAAATATCTAAGAATGCATTAATTCAAGTCAAATCAAATCCAAGTTCTCCAATTTGAGGTTTAAGCAGATCGCTGAGTTTTGGTACGAAAATCGAAAAATATGGAAGATTATTTTCTTGTCAAAATTTTCTAGTTAAACGCCCAAGTACAAGTCTTGACTGCTTTAATTAAGATAACTTGTTAAAAGTGTAAAAGTTTGAGGAAATGAGAGATACATTAGCGAGAGAAGTTCAATAAAGATACATTTGAAATCAAGGTAGTGAAAAAAAAAATAATCAAGGTAAGAGGTTGGAAGTTCGAGATTTTTAAAGTCCAGAAGCCCGTTTCTATGCTTCAGGAATCTACTGAGATGAATAGTAACAGTAACTTTAAAAATTCGCAACTCAAGTTTCACAAGTCAAAAAATTATGAAAGTTATACCGTTGGAAAATAGATTTTTAGTAGTACCATATCCCAGAAGACACTTTTTAGAGATTCAAATCACAGGTAGGCCAAATATTCGATCCAAATCAAAAATTCATTTCATGAAGGAACAGGACATTCAAGCAGGACAATCTACTTTGAGGAGTCACGGACAGTAGTACATATGGAGAAAAAACATGAAACTTTTACAGAACAAAGGTCCATGAGTCTAGTTTCAAATTTCGCTGACGACATATCAATCGAATTTTTCTACACCAAGATATCAGTATTTTACTGAGACTGGTCAGTGAAATTCGAAAATCTGGAAACTCATTTTTTCACTTGGAAAAACTCATTTTTCTCTTTTAAAAATACAAGACTTTATTCAAACCACCCATACACTTAAGTATGACATTCATACCAACAATTAAAACTCCAGATCTATTTTCAAATGCAACAAATGGAACTCAATTTGGACCTTTCTACATCAAGATACAACATTTCAAAGAAAATTGATTTTTAGGACCTGTTTTTACGAAATTCTAGTTCTGTCATACTTGACAGAGTTTAAGAATCTGATCATAACTAAAGCTACACAACTCAAAATTTAGTGTGGTTTGCGGCATTGAAAACTAGATTCAAAATGCTAAAAATCACTAGAAGGAACTATCATGAGATTCGTTTTGTAAGATAGACAAAATTGAGTTACAAACTGCAGCTTTGACTATTTCTCGGATGCAAGCAGTGAAGAATTTCAGTCATCTTTGCCGGTTCACTACGGCTCATAAGAAACGAGTTAGGGGTCGCATTTTATACCAACGGAAAGCTCTCAAAGTCTAGTTTCAGATGCCATAGACGGCACTCGATTTCAACTCCCAGACAGAGAGTTATAACAAAAAATGTGAACACTGGTTGGGATTTCCTGCTCAGAAAATTTCCAGAATTCAACCTCACGTTAACCCTATTTTAACACAACCACACGGAAAGCTTTTTTTTTTTTTTAGGAGATATTTCATACACATAACCACCAACATGTATCAAGTATTATTGCACCAAAATAACATCAAAAATTCGAAATTAACATGAAGGCTTCAACAAGACAAAAAAATCGGACAGCATACACTTTCCTTCCTCTAGCTTTCGTTCCAACTTTTTCAACTCAAACTATACCATATCTCATCAAAGCAAGTAACAAACAAGCAAATAAACACACAAAATTCTCAAGGCCTCTACCTATCAAGCCACCTCATGTCCACTAGCTAGTGTCAAGGTTCATAGAACCCATCAACAACCCAACTTAACTAGTTACAACTAACTAAAAACTAACGATAAGATGGAAGGAAAATAAGAGTTTTGAGAATTACCTTCCCTCACAAGAAATCAGGTTCTAAATCACCAAGAATCTCTCCCCCTTCAAATCTCCTACTAAGCTTGAGGATGATTCAAGAAAATAGGCTAGGTTGGAGCAAGATTTAGGGAGCAAAAAGAAAGAAGATGAAGCTGAAATTTCCTTGGCAAATGGAGGAAGAAGATTCGGTCAAGTGAGGAGAAGAAGAGATTGTTTTTGTGGTGACGTATAGGCTGGAATGAAGCATAAGAAACTCTAACTAATTACTAGTGGTAGACAAGAATAATTTGAATTGGTTTCTCTAGGCTCCACATAGAGAACAATCGGAAGTGCTAGTAAGTGATATAGCATTTTTAATTCCTAATAAAAGACATAATAAATAGTCATAATGAAAGTGCTAGTAAGTGGTATAGCATTTTTAATTCCTAATGGAAGACATAATAAGTAGTCATAATGAAAGTGCTAGTAAGTTATACCATTATTGGTTCTAATGGCAACCAAAAACACATGTGATAGTTCAATCCTCTTTTGGTTTCACGTAGGAGCTAATGCCATTCGTAGGAAATTTTGATTTCTAATAAGTACTAGTAGTTCCTTTTAGTTTCTCACTAGAATGGAAAATGCAAAATTTTGTTTCTTGCACATATTAGGCATTTACATGCATTCAAGCAAATGTTTTCTACATTTTTTTTAAAC
This sequence comes from Coffea eugenioides, assembly GCF_003713205.1. Lineage (NCBI taxonomy): Eukaryota > Viridiplantae > Streptophyta > Magnoliopsida > Gentianales > Rubiaceae > Coffea > Coffea eugenioides. The sequence goes on from NC_040036.1 coordinate 66,951,284, forward strand.
AAATGCTAACTAATACCAAGATTTAATGGTGTAAGTGATACTATTTCTAAAATATTACCTGTTTATTTATATATTAAAAAAATAAATAATTAAACATGTAAAAAAATTTATCAGGTCCTTACACTCAGCCCAAACTTCCTCACCATGTTGGGGTCTAGGAAGTTGTGGGAACTCCCACAATCTATAAGGATACTGAAGGTTCTCTTGTCAGCTTGACCATGTATTCTCATAGTCCTGAAATTAGGAACCATCAAGCTGCACATGGCATTTGTGGAGATTTGAGCTAAATTGCCTTCTGTCAACAACGCCTGATCATCATCCTCCAAGCCTCCTAATTCATCCTCTTCAACCCCTTCCTCAATGCACTCAATCCTGTAGAGTTGCCTACTCTGGCACTGGTGGCCTGGGCTATACCGTTCATTGCACCAATAACATAGTCCCTTGGCTCTTTTTTCATCCATTTCTGCAGTGCTTAAGAACCTGGAGTTTCGCCTCTGGCCCTCCAGATTACTCACCCCCGTTCTCCTGGTTTCGGTAATATAGGGGTGTTGTTCGAGCTACCTTGTCTGGAGTAGTTCATACTAGTGCCAGCATTTGGGGAATAGGAGGTGGGCACTTTCGATGGTCCCGGGTACTTGCTTTGTTTCCATGCACTCAGAATTTTGGCCTCCTCAATTTTGGCTAGACCAACTACGTGTTGTAGATCACGTGGCATGAACATTCTTACTGCCAATTGAATTTCTTCCTTCAACCCCCTTATGAAGCAACTTACTGCATATTGCTCCGGAAGTTCTACTCGATTCAGTAGTTCTTCAAATGACTCCTGATACTCCTTCACAGTCCGATTCTGTTTTAAGCTCTTCAGATCACCCATAGGATCGTCATAAAGACAGTCTCCAAACCTTGATCCTAATGCCCTCACGTATTCCTCCCATGAAGGTGGATCCCTGGAAATCCTACCCTTCATGAAAACTTGATGCCATTGAAGAGCTTTTCCCTCCAAATGCATCGCAGCAACCCTGACCTTCGTTTCTGATGGTGTTTCATCTATTTCAAAAAATTGATCGCACTTGTACAACCAGCTCTTGAAGTCATCTCCTCCAAATTTGGGGAACTCGATGCGAGAGAATATGGTCGGTGCCTGATAACTACCCCCACGACTTCCTTGATGATTACTTTCAGAAATGCGTGGGGATTCTTGTGGTCCTTGATTCTTTAGGCTGCAAACTTCCACCACTAAGTTCCTGATTGCCTCCAATTCCCGTTCGAACTGTTCCCTCTGTTCCTTCAACAAGTTCCTGATATTTTCTTCGAACTTCCGGTTCTCTTGACCTCTAGTGCCTTCTGCCATTCTCACTGGACTTTCCTACCGAGCTGGGATGAACCAGCTCTGATACCACTGATACAGAAGACAGGAAGAGACCGAATTTCCTTTATCAGAAGGGGTGAAAATGGAGAACGCCCCTTGGTGATGAAGGATAGAAATTTTATTGATGATCAGAATTAAGGGATGATCAGAATTAAGGGAGAGATTTTGGAAAGAATGAAATGATTCTAAAACATTCACTACCTATCTTCTTCAGCTCCTGGCCTTTTATGCATGTAGAGAGGCGGTGGAAGGAGTTAGTTATAACTACTCCACTGCCTTTCCATATTCGTGCCATGCATGTGACTTGTACGTAACTAATTTCCTACCCATGCATGATACTTACTATTTCTGTTAGGTCGTTACAAGAATTCAAACAAGAAACAATTACAGAAAGAATGCAAAGCCTGCTTATTACAAAAATGCCCATGGTGAATAACTGTGTATGTAACATCCAACCAATAGTTTAGTGACCGCTCAAGTTTTTTGCCCTAGTTCCGCCGTTTCTTTAGATGTGCATAAAGCATTACGAAAATGAATACATTAGATGGCATCTATTGACTTGTAAACTACCACATAAAACGAATTGTACAAGCAGTGGATCCTGTTTTACACAAACTAGAGTATGTTAAATTTGAAAGCTATATAGACATTGAAAGAAATCTTCACCATGCAAAATATTTGTGACCTCTCCCCTTATTGCAAATTGAAAATCATAAGTAAATACATGCGTCTCCATGATCCACATGGAATAATGTATTTAAGCATATGAGAGGAACGGTTTCCATCGAGAAGAATAAGAATGAAGAGGTTGGCTAAAGAAGACTAAGCTGCAAAAACTCAGTGGCTGATAGAATGCTACTAGTTTACTTGGAAGAAGAATGCCACTTCCTCATGCACATAATATTCTTGATAGGATGATGTACATTCTGCACAGCAAGACTAAGTCTGCACTGCTGAAGAACCTATTAAACTAACTAGCAGATAAACAGAGCAGGGTTTGTACATTCTGCAGAGACTTTCCCTTAGGTTGCTTCAAACCACCAAAGAGAGGTGAAAAAAAGGTGCCTCAGATGGTTGAAGTGAGATATTTGCAGGTCAATCAGCCTTGAGGCAACGGTAAAGTTGGTCCAGTGTGACCAGAAAGCTGCAGGTTTGATTTATGACAGTACCCTTGTGTAGTACTAATCTCCATTGGAGGCTTATCAGGGCTTATATCAATTAAAATGTTAATGCAGGCTTTAGAAACCCCTGAAACCAAACTAAAGACTTAGTTCATCGATTGATTTGAAGTGGCAAAAGAAATGTAAAAGACCAATCTAAAATCCAACAAATCAAGCAGAGAAGTTATTAATTTTATTCCCAATAGTCAAGCCCCTGGCCCCATCAGTAGTTGAATATGCGCTTCGGTAGGCATTTAAATTGATCAGAAGAAAGTTACGGGTGTCAAAAATTTAAACAAGATGAATAGCTTCCCTTACCATCTAACGGATTCTAGTCAAAGTCAGAATCAAGCAAATTCTTCTACCATAAAATTGAGCATCTAACAAGGGCTAATACACTTTGCTGTCAAGACCAGTTGAAGTTCCGGTTGAGCAAGCAGAAACATAGATGTATGTCACTTACAGATGAATAGGCAGAGATGCAATAGTTAGGATGACGAAGCAAAGCTCCTATAGTCTCTGCAACCAAAATGGAGAGTATCACGTATATTCATTTGACTTAAAACAATACTGTTTGAGAGAAATGTGCAAAACATGCAGACTAAGCACTTGTGCACAGATTCAGCAGTAAAAATGACTCTTTACTTTATCTCTGACTTTTAATTAAATTAAATGAGGTTGTTCCTTCAGAGGATGTGGAATAAGCCGCTTATGCTTCTGATGAAAGACCAATCCTACGCGGAAGGATGTTCCTTCATTTCATCAATCTGTGTTCAGATTCTGTCAATGCAGGGAAAGTTAAATGCAACAAAACTCAGGTAAACGAGAAGTGATGTAAACCGTACGAACCAATTTTACAACCAAAAGAAAAAGTTTAAAGAATAGTTAATCAATCTTTTCATTTGCAAGATGCAAAATATAGTGAAGTATGAGAAACTGTAGAGCTTTCCTACTAACCAGACTACACAAATGACAAATTAACTAAACTCCCATGCCTTTCTTGGCAACCAAACACTGAATAAATGCAGAGACTAATTGTTTCTCAAAACAAAAAAAAAAAAAGAGTTAGATGCACAGTCATCCTAAATATGAAGAATTACTTAAAAATATGAATATCAGAATTATGCCCATTTTATGGTTCACCTTTAAGAAATCAAAAAAGGATTGATATACTAAGACATTGGAAATTTTTACCAGTCAATATGTAGATTAAGCCCTCTACTCTGGATGTATCGGCAGTTTCAGCAATTTGGTCAAGATCCTTTTGTAGTGATCTCCCCGAAGCCAACAAGCCAATCTTTGAAAAAACAAATAAGAAATAGTATAAGATGCTGAATTTTTTATAAAAAAAAAAATATATATATATATATATATATGTATGTATATATCGAAACATGGAGGTGAAAACGAATTCTTGAAAAGTTCAAATGCACTATAGTCTGCAATGATACAGGACTGGCACCATTTATACATTTTTTTGGCAATATAATATGCATCACCCCAAAAAATAACAATAATAATAATAATATGCACCACCCAAATGCTATGTATGGTCGTAGGTACAGAAGGTTGTACGAGGGAAATCTATTCATGTATGATCCTATGTAGAGAAAAACTAAAGAAAGCCCAGTTATTGAATACAGAGAAAAGTTCAAGAGAAAAGCCTTAAACTCTTCAGTTGTCCCATTTTTAGCTCAACTTATATCCGAACACCCTCATACAGCAAGATCTTCATCTATATATGTTATCTATATATGCAGTATAACATTGTTCATTTAAAGGTTGCTGATGCAAGTATGGAACCTAGAAAGATCTGCGCAAGACATTTCTCCATCAAGGTATCATTGTCCCAAGTCTGTTTTCCCCATTGGTAATTCTTAATTCTTGTCTCCTGATCCTGGTGGTTTTTTCTTTTACTGAGAGACTTGATCCATGATTGGTATCTGGCAAGGTACCATGCCTTGTGTGGAGAGAGGAAGATGGAGTTAGACAGGGGTCAGCCTCAAAGTCTGCCATGTTTATTCAGAACTTGTACAAACTTTTTCAAGAAAACTCCAGGAGAGGACGACTGGATATAGCTCTATTGAGAAGAGTTTGGGGTAGCAGTATAAAATTTGGGATATCAGACTAGCATAGTAACTACACTGATAAGGATTATAGTCCTACCTCGCACCAGTCAAATATGCAGACACAGTGAGTTCACAATGAAATCAGTTGAATCAGGATAATGCTTTTGGCATCTATAACGATGCAGAACCAGTCTTCTGAAAAAAATTAGTGAAACAAATTTAATCTGCCTTGTCAGGGCATTTGCAGGGTAAAAACTCCACATAATCACGGAGAAACTGGTTGGCAAATTTAATTCTTCTTTTGTACATTTTTGTAGTGGAAGTTTTATTCTTTCCTAGGATATTCTTATGAAAGTTTTTTTTTTCTTTTTTTTTTTAGATTTGACTATTGGAGAAGACAAGCATACTGATTAATGGAGTTGCAATGATATTTATTTGATAGAAGATACTCTTGGAGCTTCAATAATGTTATGATCAAGTTTATTGTTTTTTAGAGAAACTAAATAAACATAAAAGCGAGTAGGCAAGATTAAATAAGGAGATAATAATTTGTTAATATATGTGTGTGTGTAATATTTTAGATAAATACTAAGTGTGTTAACGATGAGCTAAAACGGGAAAAGTATATGGTTGGAAAATTTTAGGACAAAAAAACCTCAATGTGCTTCGTCCCGACATTGACCACAAAGAAAGCCATATTGACATTGTAGTTTCAGACACATCTGTTGAAACATAATAATAATGCTTTTAGCACCCATAAGAACCAAGAAACGGCCCAATTTACCACTGAACGAGCTACGCATGCTCTCAAGCCCAGCAAATATACAAACTGAAAACAAGAAGAAATCAAGAAAACATAATAACGCAAACTTTAACAAAAGCTTTTAGAAGTCCTCGATTTTATTTGGCAACAGATAACACAACCATAAAATCCCATCACAACAAACAATATAACACCACCATCCAATCCCACAAAACGAAAATTACAAAGGCTTTAAAAAGCCAGTCACCATGACTTGGGCAGCAAAGAGACACAAGCAAAGCAAATTATTAACAGGATTATGTAACTTCCAATAGCAAGACAGCCTTCAACATTCAGAAGCCACCACGAAGACGCAGGACAAGGTGGAGTGTGGACTCTTTCTGGATGTTATAATCAGCCAAAGTCCTTCCATCCTCCAATTGCTTACCAGCAAAGATCAACCTCTGCTGGTCAGGTGGGATACCTTCCTTATCCTGTATTTTAGCTTTCACATTGTCAATGGTATCTGAGCTCTCCACCTCCAAAGTGATGGTCTTTCCAGTCAAAGTCTTTACAAATATCTGCATTCCACCTCTCAACCTAAGCACCAGGTGAAGAGTTGACTCCTTCTGAATGTTGTAATCCGCAAGAGTACGGCCATCTTCAAGCTGCTTACCAGCAAAAATCAACCTCTGCTGATCCGGTGGTATTCCCTCCTTATCCTGTATTTTAGCTTTCACATTGTCAATGGTGTCTGAGCTCTCCACCTCCAAAGTGATGGTCTTTCCTGTCAATGTCTTTACAAATATCTGCATTCCTCCTCTCAACCTCAGCACCAAGTGAAGGGTGGATTCCTTCTGGATGTTATAATCCGCAAGAGTCCGGCCATCCTCAAGCTGCTTACCAGCAAAAATCAACCTCTGCTGATCCGGTGGGATTCCTTCCTTGTCTTGAATTTTGGCCTTCACATTGTCAATTGTATCAGAACTCTCCACCTCCAGGGTGATGGTCTTTCCAGTAAGAGTCTTAACGAAAATTTGCATTCCCCCACGAAGCCTGAGCACCAGATGAAGGGTGGATTCCTTTTGAATGTTGTAGTCAGCCAAGGTACGACCATCCTCGAGTTGTTTTCCGGCAAAGATCAGCCTTTGCTGGTCCGGAGGGATGCCCTCCTTGTCTTGGATCTTGGCCTTGATATTGTCAATAGTATCAGAGCTTTCAACTTCAAGGGTTATGGTCTTTCCAGTAAGAGTCTTAACAAAAATTTGCATTCCCCCACGAAGCCTGAGCACCAGATGAAGGGTGGATTCCTTCTGAATGTTGTAGTCAGCCAAGGTACGACCATCCTCGAGTTGTTTTCCAGCAAAGATCAGCCTTTGCTGGTCCGGAGGGATGCCCTCCTTGTCTTGGATCTTGGCCTTGACATTGTCAATGGTGTCAGAGCTTTCGACCTCAAGGGTAATTGTCTTCCCAGTGAGAGTCTTAACAAAAATTTGCATCCCTCCCCTCAAACGCAGAACCAAATGAAGGGTGGATTCCTTCTGAATGTTGTAGTCAGCCAAGGTACGACCATCCTCGAGTTGTTTTCCGGCAAAGATCAGCCTTTGCTGGTCCGGAGGGATGCCCTCCTTGTCTTGGATCTTGGCCTTCACATTGTCAATGGTGTCGGAGCTTTCAACCTCAAGGGTAATTGTCTTCCCAGTGAGAGTCTTAACAAAAATTTGCATCCCTCCCCTCAAACGCAGAACCAAATGAAGGGTGGATTCCTTCTGAATGTTGTAGTCAGCCAGGGTACGACCATCCTCGAGTTGTTTTCCAGCAAAGATCAGCCTTTGCTGGTCCGGAGGGATGCCCTCCTTGTCTTGGATCTTGGCCTTGACATTGTCAATAGTATCAGAGCTTTCAACTTCAAGGGTTACGGTCTTTCCAGTAAGGGTTTTCACGAAGATCTGCATCTGTTGAGAAAGAAAAATCCAAAACACCAAATCAGATCCAATTAATATAAATTCCTCAACCCAAAATTGAAATTGCTAGCAGAAAATACACCCTAGCAAGAGAAAACTCACTGCCAAGGAAGGACCTGAATAACAGAATAATAGGAGCACCAAATTTCTTAATGTAGGGGTTCAACCCAAAAATTATTCAAAAAAACCTAGATCAAAATCGGACCATCATAATTAGATCAAAATCGGACCACCATAATTAAAAGCATTAAAAAAGGCAAAAATCTTATCATTCAACCAAATTAATCCACATAGGTTCATCGGTTATCAAATGGCTAAGAAGCTACAGTATCGATTAAGGCATCAACGAACAAAAAACCTAAATTGATAGATCATACACAAGACACGAATAGCAGGAAAAGGGGCAACCAATTTCCAAAATTAGGGTATTATTGCAGAAATTATAGAAAACCTAGCATCAAAATCCGACTAATTAAAAATAATAAAAACGCAACCAATATAATCACTATCAGATCCGTCTATGATCGGGAGATAAAGAAACCAGAACCATATCAGAATCAATTAAAGCAGCAAACAAACAACGAATCTTTATGTATTCTGAAAACAAACAGAAAAGGATAAATCGTCGGAGAAAGAAGGGATTGATTACCTTGTGAGAGGAGAAACAGAATAGCAGAGAAGGCTTTTGATTGAAGAATTTGAGAGAGGATTTGAAGAAGGATCGATAAATGAGCGAGAGGATAAGAAGATGAGAGGGTATTATATAATACTAGTTTTGAGGAGTCTGGAGCTGGTCAGCATTGACGTCTGTGAAAACCCAAACCGTAACCGACACGCAATTGCAAGTCGGTCGATTCACTTTGGATCCGGGGCACCTAAGATTGGCTATTGACGGGTCGGATTACGTCAGTTCGACTCGATTTGGACCGTTAATTGAACTTTCCGACTCAGTTTTGTGGTTTCCCAATTTCCCCCTTCATGGTGAGGAAAATTTTCAGGTCTTCCATTACACGATAAAGTGTAACGTGTAACGTCCATAATATGTCGACGCCTATCTTTTTTGAATTATTATGATTATACTTCTAATTAAGTTGAATTCTTAAGATAGATAAATTTTAATACGTGAGGGTGTTGGACATTAACATATATGACAGAAGACCCGTAGCCAAATTTTTTCTTTTTTTTTTTGGGTAAACAATACCTACGTGTCAAATTATCTAGGGTAGAGCTATAAACATGCAGACTAGTGAGAAAAGCTACACACACTGCACGTGCATGTGCGAAACTAGTGAGAAAAGCAAAATATATATATATAGATACACGTGTTTATGCAAATTAAGTAAACAAATTGGTAAGAGAAAATGTAATGGTTAATGATAGTTATTAATTTGAAAAAAATTGGTGCGTGATGCCCCGCACAGCCTGTGATCCCGTACATAACTTCTAAATACTTTTAATAAACATGCTATAATGGGCAAAATACATATCGCTTTAGGAATAAGAACTCAGTCTAATTGTGTTTTATGTAGTTCTGTCCAGTTATTATACATGTTTAAATTTTTTATGTATAAATATACATTATAATATTATTGTACAGAATATATATTAAATATTTTATTTATATACGTCACTTTTACTATAATTACAATAATATAATGTATTTATAAATATAAAACTATAGAACATGAACAAACCACACGAACTCCACCCGAACTGACTCCTTTCCCTAGCTTTGGTATGCAAAAAAAGAAGTCTTTTATATGAATTTTCAAAATGATTCCACTCGTGGCACGGTATCTTCTACCTACACTTTCCATGATAAGAAAAAGTTGTACTTGTGAAAACAGCACATTAAGCAAGGAAGTTTAATTGGAATGAATCATAATTTCTATTGTATGACCGATAGGTATAAACAAAAAAAAATCTCTATACTAGATCAGTTGCTCCTCAACCTCAACTTCTGTTTGAGCCTTTGTATACTGTAGGAGTTAACGTACTTGAAAATTCTTAAAGCATTAAAAGGGCATATTTGAAAATAAAAATGAATTGTGTCTTGAAAAGTAAATATTTAGCTAGCATTCATTAACCTCAGGAAGGGTGCGGAAAGAGTTAACAGTGCACCATTGACTCCCATAACCTCCTTGTGTTTGGTTGTGGTGTAAAATAGCACATTTTCTTTTAGGGATAATTTCAGAGACCTCCTCTTAGGTTTCTAACTATTTCATCGAGCTCCCTCAAAATTTAAAAAATTACACATATCTCCCTTATCATTTAAAATCACAATTTTATCCTTAAATATTTTAATGAAATTCCCTTATACTTAGAATAATTTTTAAAATTATTTTTTCATTTTTTCCCTTTTTTCCTTTTTTTAAAATTTTCATCAATAAAACTATAGAACTAACACTATTGCCTCTAATTTCTATTGTAACCAAATGTTGAACTAGTGAATTTTTTTACGAGTTAATTTTATTTGTAATCCAATATTTTTGTTGATCTCTGTTTTATATTTTTGGTATTAAAATTGACAATAAATTAAAAAGAAATGGTCCAAAATCACTGCTAAATTATGATTAGCCATTACTCAAAAAATTAGTAAACTCTAAATGAATTATTTCAACATTTTCTTTTCTATCTTATAAATTTAACTTCATAATAAAATACCAACAAAATATCCTATCATAGTGATAAAATTATTATTATAGTTGTTTATCAAATAGTAGATATGAACATGAAAAATTTGGCACATTTTTCTTATAATTATACTAGATAATCTTTTAATTGTATAGAAAAATAAATTAAAACTCATTACACAAGGGCATTTTTGGATATTCATTTAAAAATTTGATCAAATCAATATTATTTTAAAATTTTATAATTAAAACTATCAAATTAAGAAAAATAAGTGTAATTTTTTAAACCTCAAGAGAGTTCAGTGAAATTATCAGAAACCTCCCCTGCTCTTTTTTATTATTCCTAACATTTTCAAGACCAATTGATCAGAATATTATTTTTTTTTCCAAACATCAGAATATTATTGTTTTTGATCAGAATTTTGTTAGATGACAAAAAAGTCGATCAAATAGAGTGGCTTGGCTGCTTGCTTTTAAAAAAGGCACGACGGGCAATTTGTTAAAAAAAAAAAAAAAGAGTCAGGATGAAGACGCGCACACACACACACATGTAAACACTTGAAATAAAAAAAAAAAAAAAAAAAAAAAGGTCAGGATGAAGAAGCGCACACACACACGTAAACACTTGAAATAAAAAAAAAAGTCAGGATGAAGACGTTGGGTTCCTCCAAAGTTTCTAGAGTTTGAGAGCGGCACTGCCATTATCATAGCAAAGCTAAAGCCGTTGCCAAGGTCCCTTCATTTTATCTTTAAGTTCTAGTTCATGAGATGGGTTTCGTAAAATTTCAAATTGTTATTTTTGACGTTGTATGGTTGATTCTGTGGGCTTATTTATGTTATACGTCTCATGAGGAGCATATTTATGTTATACGCTTGGTGAAGTATGTGCTAGTTTTGAATGAGTTTATGAAATAGAGATCGGACTGTAAATAGTCATTTTTGCTACTTTTTCACTCAATTTCTCTAAAAACTGAGGGCGAAAATGGAATCTATGCGAAAGACTTAGTGAAAGGTGAAACTTTGGGGTAAATCCATCACCGAAAGGCTCTATGACTGGTGGTGGTTGGTGGCGGCAAAGGCCGGCAGCACTACCGTTGCCACTGCTCATTTCTGCCATGACTAGGTTGAGGAAGAAGAAGAGGGAAAAGGAAAAACAAAAAAAAAAGGAAAATTAAGTTTTAGTAAAACTACATAGCATTGCCCCACATCTAAACTACGCCGCTCCACTAAAAGGTTGAAAATGGGTTTTAAAATCAGAAACTAAATTTGTAATTTGGTCCATCAATTTCTTGAAACCTCACTATAGGCCTAAAACTATGATTCTATTGCATCTAGGTCCATTTTTTAATGCATTTTGGTCCATGAACTTTATCTATATTTAATTTTGATCCCTAATCTTTTTAATAATATGATTTTGACTTTTAAAACTCTCTAATTTTACAATTAGTTCCCACTAGAATGATAACTTTTCAATTAGAGCAGTTTGATTTCTTTACTTACTATTTTATTCCTCAATTATGCATTTTTATGTGTTTTTGTATGACTATTACAACTAAATGACTTTAATTAGCTTTGGTCTTTCATTACTATGACCTGATAGTGGTATCTTTGCTCCTTTTGTTCATGTTGTGAGTCCTAAATAGGAAAACCTTGATCCAACACTTTAAAGGGAGGTACCCTTCTTGGTTTTAACATCCAATTATGTTCTATTATGTGTTTATATGCTCTAAGTTGTTTTAATTTCTTAGTTTGCTATTATATTACCTTCTTAGTTGCAATTTGCTTTTTAAAATGCTTGTTCATTTTACTCTAATTTTTTCAAGTTGTTTTCATTTAATTAAATAAAATAGTTGGGTTCATGTTTTTCGTTCTCCCTTTGTTAGATTGCAATTAGGACCTCACATATATCAGATAGGTTTATTTTTCATTATTTCCCTGTCAGATTTTAGTTATGTTCTCTAATGTAATAGATAAGGCTTCTATGTGTTATGTGCTCTTATGTGCTTACGTATTTGCATGCTTTCATAAGGATTGACATTTAGATATCATGCTTATTTGTTACGTGCTGAGTGTGCTTTCCATGTTTACTCCTTTTATATCATGCTCTTGTATACAATGCCTGCTTAGCGCCATCACACTTGTGCTAGTTGTGGCACCTTCTCTGTTAATTTGCTAAACCAATACTAGTGAAGATTTGTAAAAATAGGTTAATTCAATGATAGAATCTTAGATTTTTTGCACATTAAATCCATGTATTGTATGTTATTCATTTCATTTTTGTACATATTTTTTATATTTTTAGACATTTTTTTTCTCATTTGTATGTTGTTTTTTCCTGTAATATGCCCCTATCCTGTATGTGTTTGAGCAATTTCATTTATATTTGCATTTCATATAAGAATTTAGAAATTAGATAGTTCATTTGCTTGTTTAGATGTGTAAAGTCACCCTTTTAAGTATGAAAATGGGCAATTATTGCAATTATGAAATGGTTAAGAGGAAGTAACACTCCTAATCTTAAACTCTTCAATGGACTATCTACGCACAAGTGCTTAGTCTGCATGTTTTGCATACTTCCCTCAAACAATGTTGTTTTAAGTTAAATGAATATGTGTAATACTCTCCATTTTGGTTGCAGAGACTATTAGCTTTGCTTCGTCATCCTGACTATTGCATCTCTGCCTATTCATCTGTAAGTTACATACATTTATGTTCACTTTTTTGGGATTTCAAACTGGTCTTGACAGCAAAGTATATTAGTCGTCCCTTGATAAGATGCTCACTTTTATGGAAGAAGAATTTGCTTGATTCAGACTTTGACTGGAATCCGTTAGATGGTAAGGTAAGTTATTCATCTTGTTTAGATTTTAGACATCTGTAGCTTTATTGTGATCATTAAATGCCTACTGAAGCGTGTAACTGTAATCAACTTCTGATAGGACTAGGCGCTTGAATATTGGGAATAAAGTTAACAACTTCTCTGCATGATTTGCTGGCTTTTAGATTGGATTTTACAATTGTTTTGCCACTTATAATCATTGAATGAACTGAGTTTTTAGTTTGCTATCCATGGTTTCTACAGCCTGCATTAACATTATTTTACCAACGTAGAGTACAGTTACGCTACTCTGACAAATTAACCAAAAGATCCTATGCTTCTAGATTTCATTCGCAATCCTATACTAGCATGTGATCTTGTAGGTTAAAAAACCACTTATATGAATAATTACCAAATAAAACACGTACTCCTAAATAACTCTCAGAGAGTTATTAAAAACCGGATCCCAATAAAACTGGTAAATATATGAATAGAAACTTCAAGGTTTGGTATATTTTGCCGACATTCGAAGCAGAGAAATTCAGACGGGCATACGTGGTGGTGCTTGCTGACGCAAGTTCAATGCTGTCAACAGACTTCTTGCATGGGATCTAAGCCCATTGAGCAGCATTTGGATGCCGCTGAAAAGCCAATAGCAGGTGCACTGAAGCAGCGGCCATGCCGCTATAGCAGCAGATAGTGCCCAAGAAGCCTTAAGGAGCACTAGCCCAGGGTGGTACGGGAGGAGCAAGGATAGTAATGAGAAACTGGAGAGGACTCCACTAGCGACAGCAGCACCATTCAACACACCCACATATGTGTGGCAGCGATTCTGCAATTGCTTGATAGCCAGAAATAACAGGGGGTAGGAAAGTATAGCAGCAACGAAACTCCAGGTTTGCGGAGGATGTGTTTCAAATGGGTCCTGAGACTTGGCCTGATAAAGAGAGAATCAAATAGTTTAAGAGTTTATGACAGGGAGGTGTCGAGTTCAGTTGATCCTCAATCACTTCATCCCTGTAAGATAGTGAAGATAGTTCTTAATTTTTGTTATTTTTGACAGTGAAGACAGTTCTTAATTGCATCAAGGTTTTGTGCTAGAAAAAGGGAAAAAGGATTTTGCTAGAATTGAAAAATAGAATCTAATGTTTAGTACTATGGACTATGGAGTGGATGGTGTGACGACCCAACCTAATCCTCATTTACACCTTAGAAATCTTAAAATCTACACTTTAAGAAATCTTAATGTGTCCTCCAGAGTCAAACCTGGAAGTACATTTGCAAAAGCAAAGACATGATTGCTAGCATATAACTCAAAATCTCAAAACAAAATACGCCATTTGACTTTCCTTGTCAGATAACTATATAACTTTTAATAGCATCCTTGAAGCCCTGGCAAACCAGGTTGTCTCAATCGAATTCATTCACATTGAAAATTATTATTATTATTATTATTTTTGAAAACACCAAAAACAAAACTTGTAACCTAACAAGCCTAATGAGAAGCATGTGTGCACATATGTATGATACACATTATAGTGTTCTTGACACAAACACAAGTCCGAATCTTATGAAAACGAAACTCTCAACTCAAACAGAGGTCAAAATGTTCTTAACTAGTTCTAGAAAATTAATCAAAATTAAACCAATAACGAAGGTTGATAATATTCAAGCTTAACCAGATAAACATAGGCAAACCAACAAGTATTGCCATTGTTAACAAAACACCATCGCCGTCTCCCCAGGCAAAAGTGCGTTCAACCTCAGCGCACCAATTGCCTCGAGACTTTGTACAGAACAGAGCTAATATGAACAGAGCTAACCTCTTGACTTTGTACTTGAAAAACAGACATGCACTTGCCCATGAAGTTCCAATTATCAGATTGCAAAATATCATGTTTGCTTGCCAAAAGGAGGTCATCCAAAGACGAATTCAAAGAAACTACAGAATATACAAATCACACTCCGAGCAAAAAGTGTGCTGAATCTCAAATGCACAAAGTCTCTTAAATAGCCAAGATTCATGCCCCATCATTATTATGTATATAAAACTCTCTCATGATATACGACTGACTGTCCAAATCTATCTAGTTGTACTAGTACTAGACATCAATATATAATGGTGCAGAAGCCAAGACATGCTAAAGATTGAACAGCATTCGAAGCTCTGTAAGTACAAAAAGGATCATTAGAATATGTAAATGAGTGACCAGCTGACCTGCGTGGGTTGTTGGCAAGATTATTATTGTTACCAGGATCAAGTTGGATCACAAGCATGGTTCGCCATCACGGGTCGCGGTCGCGTCGCGGTCTCAGTTGTTCTACATCTGTCGTGGCATATCGGTTGAATATTGGGTGATATGAACATTATAACACATTAAAGATTCCAAAAATTTTGAAAAAATTACTAAAATTAGAAAATATTGAAAAAGACACAATTTAAAAAATATCGGAGTCGACTCCGAGTTGACTCGGATATATCGACCGATATCATGTATCACGGATTCGAATCGGTCAATATCGATCGAGTCAGAGCGAGTCGTCGCGGATATGGTGATATCCGTAATTCGGGGATCGGTATCGTACCGGTCCCTTCCGTTCCAGATACGACTCGGCCGATACGTATCGGTATCGGCCGATATGGCGAACCATGATCACAAGAGCGTCCGCCATCAATACTTGTTGCGATAGCAGGATGGATGCAGTTCGAATATTTAGCGTTCCTTTTTAAGGACTGAAGTGTCTCTCTCACCTGAGGTTTCATGAAATATCACCTAATGGCAAGTGGGTAAAGTGTAATTTGAAAGCACGCAAATGTCCGTGCACCTAAGGACGTCTTAGGACTGAAGGAGTTACCTAAACGTGTTCAACGCGCTTTCACTTGCTGCCACATGGCAGCTTTGAGAGCTCAAGTTTGCATTCGTTTTGCTGACCTGACCTTGGTTCTCCTATTCTAAGGAAGGAGTTTGATTGGGTTGGAAGGCTTGGACCCTGGAACGATTGTGCCATCTGAATTATCACGAGAGAAAAGGCAACCCAATTGGATGCTACGAAGGAAAATGGAATTGCTTATTGTAGGCTAATTTACTTATTTTTACTATCGATTTGTGAGCCGGTTTGGGCATGTAAAAATTAAACAGAGAGCACCCGCTTGGATGCTGTAAGACGTGGATTTTGTGGTTGAAGTGGTGTCCCTCTTCTTTGAGGATTCTGAGAAGCTTCTCAACAATGTGGCGACTGCCCTGTAAGCTATCTTTACATTTCCTGATTAGTCCTTTCAAGATTATCTATGAATAGTCTTTTATTCGGTTGATTTTTGAGTTGAGGTTTAATTTGGTTTTTTCAATGGCACAGTCAACAACCAATTGTGGATTTTAAGCAGGTCGATGCTTATGTCCACCAATTCAAGGGTAGCAGTTCTAGGTAAAAAAAAAAAAAAAAAAAAAAGATACTAACAGTTTTCCTTTTTGTTGGTTTTCTTCCCTTACTTTTAATTTTCTTAGTTCTTTACCTCCATATATGCTTCTGGCTAGCTAGTAGAATAGAACCAAAAATTACGGACCACTTCTTTGTAATTAGGTTATATTCCACGTCTTTGCTCTAGCTAATTTTGAACTCCACTAAATTGACTTCAAGATTAACATCTACTGACGCAAATTACAATGCATTTTTTGATGATTAGTCTTCTGTCGTGGAAAAATTCGACTATATGACAAGGGATTATGTCTCTTCTAACAGCATAGGTGCACAAAGAGTGAAGAATGCGTGTGGTGCTTTTAGAAATTTTTGTGAGGAAAAGAACCTGGATGGGTGAGTTTTGAATTGGCAGCTTGGCCTTGCTGTATAGTGTTGTTGAAGTGACTGAACACCTTATATGCAGGTGTTTGAAATGTCTACAACATGCGAAAAATGAATACGCTCTTGTGAAGAGCAAGCTTGAATATTTATTTATGGTAAGCGTTTGTCTTGAAGGAATTTTTATACACGAGGCTTGGTTATATTCTTCAAGCATATTTCAGTAGTAATGTTGCTTAGTGGTTAAAAATATTGAAGGCAATTTTGTCTAAAATTCAACAGCACTCTCTTTCAAATTCATTATGCTGATTACCCTCCTGTAAAAAACGAATTAAAAGAATGAATAAGATTGTTAAAGGTAGTATGCTGAAAGGGAATATAGAAAGGCAAAAGCTTTTGACATTCTCGTTTCTTTCACTGTCATTTTGCGTCATCCTTGGATATGGTTTATGTGGTTCCTCAACCACTAACGAAATGCATATTGTAACTCTTACCCAATTGGGCATGTAAATGGAAGGCTGTCTATTTAAAAAGAAATATGAGTGTATCATTGTGAGAATTTTTTCATTGGGTATTATCGTTAACAGGATCAAGTTGGATCACAACAGCGCCGCCCATCAATGAATAATGTCTGATTCAATACTTGTTGTGATAGCAGGATGGAACCAGTTCTTATATATAGAAAGAAAGGGCCTTTTCACTGAAGAATGTCTGATTCCAAAGCTATACATACAACTTCGTTAACCTGGACTAATATTAGCCACCCACCAGTCATTGAGGATTTCAATTACGATGCCTTCTTTTATTTTTCCAACTTTCTCCTAAAAAAAGCGATATTCTTCGTATGCGTTAGCTGGCCACTTTATCTTTAATAAGTGCGTGTGATAATTTGGATAATGTAAAGACCAATCTAAAATCCAACAAATCAAGCAGAGAAGTTACTAATTTTATTCCCAATAGTCTGTTATAAATTGATCAGAAGAAAGTTACGGGTGTCAAAAAGTTTAAACAAGATGATGAATAGCTTCCCTTACCATCTAACGGATTCTAGTCAAAATCAGAATCAAGCAAATTCTTCTACCATAAAATATAATTGAGCATCTAAACAAGGGATTAATATACTTTGCTATCAAGACCAGTTGAAGTTCCGGTTGAGCAGAAACATAGATGTATGTCACTTACAGATGAATAGGCAGAGATGCAATAGTCAGGATGATGAAGCAAATCTCCTATGCTCTCTGCAACCAAAATGGAGAGTATTACATGTATTCATTTGACTTAAAACATGTAGACTAAGCACTTGTGCACAGATTCAGCAGTAAAAATGACTCTTTACTTCATCTCTGACTTTGAAGTAAATTAAATGAGCCGCTTAAGCTTCTGATGAAAGACAAATCCTACGCGGCAGGATGAAAATTTTTATCTTGGTCCGAACTCATTACTATTTAGTAAGCTTAACGGTTGAACTTGAAAAAATAAATAATATCATCAGGGCGTGGAAAAAAGCAAGAATTGGAATGCAGAATCTACGCACGTAGAGAAATGGCTGGCTGCGCGCCGGACTTTCCCGTCAAGAAAGATGTCTTGGTGGTCACTGATGCGACGGGAGATTAATTAATCTGTGATGGGCCTTTGGCCCTTTAAAGAACCAACGCGCGTGCGCGCACACATTTATACGCACAAATACACAGATACTTGATTCCCAGGTGGAATTCTATAGGAGACTATCTCATCTTCTTTTTTTCTTTTTTTCTTTTTTTTGTGTTCTTAATTTAGGCACAGATAAGAAAATTTTTTTTTTTACTATTATTTATATGTGTTATAAAGTTTTTACAAATTATATCATTTCATTAAGTTTTTTCGTAAAAAAGTTTTTTTACGTTCTTTGTATGTATATCTTTCAATTATCTTTTTATTTTACATATATTAAATTATTATCATATATATAAATTTTTTTAAAAATTGCAATCCAAACGGCAGCAGTTTGGTAAGGGCAGCCGATAGGCCCTTTATTGGTACGTTCGGCATGTGGTAAAATCAAAATCGTGTCACTTATGCACTTACCACCATTAGTGTAAGATATTGGGATGAAATTATTCTTATTATATAAAATAAGGGAAAAATTAGAATTCTTATATATTGTGCCCAAGGACAAATTCGTTCAGCGGCTTGATATTCTATTATTTATTTGAAAACTTAACTTGTGGTGGATCTTCTGTACATACAAATTGTGCTTTTGTACACAGCGACGAATTCATGATTTTAGTTTGGGGGATGAATCATCAATAATATAATATCAAAAAAAATTCTATATCAAATAAAGCACAATAAATGTAAACACAAAAGTTCAATAGACTATAATTAGGAATAAGAAATTTTTAAAAACTAAAGATAAAGTATAAAGAAAAAATTGGGAAAATTAGGTTATATATCGTTTCTATTCACTATCACTAAGAAGCGTTTAAAATCGTGGTTGAAGATTCTCTAATTTATACAGTAGTTGATTTTTTTTTTTTTTTTGGCTTTGATTTTCTATACAACAAATACAGTGTTATATTAGTTGCTATTTTAAAGTTATAGCATTTCAAAAATCTAAGAGTTAGTCTGTCATAAGAAATTTGTTTGAAAAATAGTACCAATTACCCTATATATAATCTTTGATTTTCTATATAACAAATACAATGTTATATTAGTTGCTGTTTTAGTAATTGTTGTTCAAAAATAGTACTAATCGTAAGGTAATGTAGATACTAATGGTATATTTATATATATATAAAAAAAAAACTAATTGCTAGTTTGATATAAGATACTTTATCTAAAGAAATTAATCAAAATAACAAAAACAACTACTGATGACAAATGATGGGGTTGCGCTCTACTTCAAAAAAAAAATTACAAATGATGACAAAATAAAATTTGTAGATTACTATTTACTAGGTATGTGTGTCTGTGTATATCAATCTATCTAATAGATGTTCATAAAACACTCATTAAAATATATTTACATGTTATGTGTTTAAAAATATAAAATTAATTAAAGATACTAAATAAACATAAAAAAGAGTAGGCAAGATTAAATAAGGAGATAATAATTTGTTAATATATGTGTGTGTGTAATATTTTAGATAAATACTAAGTGTGTTAACGATGAGCTAAAACGGGAAAAGTATATGGTTGGAAAATTTTAGGACAAAAAAACCTCAATGTGCTTCGTCCCGACATTGACCACAAAGAAAGCCATATTGACATTGTAGTTTCGGACACATCTGTTGAAACATAATAATAATGCTTTTAGCACCCATAAGAACCAAGAAACGGCCCAATTTACCACTGAACGAGCTACGCATGCTCTCAAGCCCAGCAAATATACAAACTGAAAACAAGAAGAAATCAAGAAAACATAATAACGCAAACTTTAACAAAAGCTTTTAGAAGTCCTCGATTTTATTCGGCAACAGATAACACCACCATAAAATCCCATCACAACAAACAATATAACACCACCATCCAATCCCACAAAACGAAAATTACAAAGGCTTTAAAAAGCCAGTCACCATGACTTGGGCAGCAAAGAGACACAAGCAAAGCAAATTATTAACAGGATTATGTAACTTCCAATAGCAAGACAGCCTTCAACATTCAGAAGCCACCACGAAGACGCAGGACAAGGTGGAGTGTGGACTCTTTCTGGATGTTATAATCAGCCAAAGTCCTTCCATCCTCCAATTGCTTACCAGCAAAGATCAACCTCTGCTGGTCAGGTGGGATACCTTCCTTATCCTGTATTTTAGCTTTCACATTGTCAATGGTATCTGAGCTCTCCACCTCCAAAGTGATGGTCTTTCCAGTCAAAGTCTTTACAAATATCTGCATTCCACCTCTCAACCTAAGCACCAGGTGAAGAGTTGACTCCTTCTGAATGTTGTAATCCGCAAGAGTACGGCCATCTTCAAGCTGCTTACCAGCAAAAATCAACCTCTGCTGATCCGGTGGTATTCCCTCCTTATCCTGTATTTTAGCTTTCACATTGTCAATGGTGTCTGAGCTCTCCACCTCCAAAGTGATGGTCTTTCCTGTCAATGTCTTTACAAATATCTGCATTCCTCCTCTCAACCTCAGCACCAAGTGAAGGGTGGATTCCTTCTGGATGTTATAATCCGCAAGAGTCCGGCCATCCTCAAGCTGCTTACCAGCAAAAATCAACCTCTGCTGATCCGGTGGGATTCCTTCCTTGTCTTGAATTTTGGCCTTCACATTGTCAATTGTATCAGAACTCTCCACCTCCAGGGTGATGGTCTTTCCAGTAAGAGTCTTAACGAAAATTTGCATTCCCCCACGAAGCCTGAGCACCAGATGAAGGGTGGATTCCTTTTGAATGTTGTAGTCAGCCAAAGTACGACCATCCTCGAGTTGTTTTGAAGGGTGGATTCCTTTTGAATGTTGTATGGTCCAGCCAAAGTACGACCATCCTCGAGTTGTTTTCCGGCAAAGATCAGCCTTTGCTGGTCCGGAGGGATGCCCTCCTTGTCTTGGATCTTGGCCTTGACATTGTCAATAGTATCAGAGCTTTCAACTTCAAGGGTTATGGTCTTTCCAGTAAGAGTCTTAACAAAAATTTGCATTCCCCCACGAAGCCTGAGCACCAGATGAAGGGTGGATTCCTTCTGAATGTTGTAGTCAGCCAAGGTACGACCATCCTCGAGTTGTTTTCCAGCAAAGATCAGCCTTTGCTGGTCCGGAGGGATGCCCTCCTTGTCTTGGATCTTGGCCTTGACATTGTCAATAGTATCAGAGCTTTCAACTTCAAGGGTTATGGTCTTTCCAGTAAGAGTCTTAACAAAAATTTGCATTCCCCCACGAAGCCTGAGCACCAGATGAAGGGTGGATTCCTTCTGAATGTTGTAGTCAGCCAAGGTACGACCATCCTCGAGTTGTTTTCCGGCAAAGATCAGCCTTTGCTGGTCCGGAGGGATGCCCTCCTTGTCTTGGATCTTGGCCTTGATATTGTCAATGGTGTCAGAGCTTTCGACCTCAAGGGTAATTGTCTTCCCAGTGAGAGTCTTAACAAAAATTTGCATCCCTCCCCTCAAACGCAGAACCAAATGAAGGGTGGATTCCTTCTGAATGTTGTAGTCAGCCAATGTACGACCATCCTCGAGTTGTTTTCCGGCAAAGATCAGCCTTTGCTGGTCCGGAGGGATGCCCTCCTTGTCTTGGATCTTGGCCTTGACATTGTCAATAGTATCAGAGCTTTCAACTTCAAGGGTTATGGTCTTTCCAGTTAGGGTTTTCACGAAGATCTGCATCTGTTGAGAAAGAAAATCCAAAACACCAAATCAGATCTAATAAATATAAATTCCTCACCCCAAAATTGAAATTGCTAGCAGAAAATATACCCTAGCAAAAGAAAACTCACTCCCAAGGAAAGACCTGAATAACAGAAGAATAGGAGCACCAAATTTCTTAATTTAGGGGTTCAACCCAAAAATTATATAAAAAAAACCCAGATCAAAATCTGACCACCATAATTAAAAGCATTAAAAAGGCAAAAATCTTCTCGTTCAACCAAATTAATCCACATGGGTTCATCGGTTATCTAAAGGCTAAGAAGCTACAGTATCGATTAAGGCATCAAGGAACAAAAAGCCTAAATTGATAGATCATACACAAGACCCGAATATCAGGAAAAGGGGCAACCAATTTCCAAAATTAGGGTTGTATTGCAGAAATTATAGAAAACCTTGCTTCAAAATTGGACTAATTAAAAATAATTAAAGGGCAACCAAAATAATCACTATCAGATACGTCTATGATTGGGAGATTAAGAAACTAGAACCATATCAGAATCAATTAAAGCAGCAAACAAACAACAAATCTTTATATGTATTCTGAAAACAAACAGAAAAGGATAAATCGTCGGAGAATGAAGGAATTGATTACCTTGTGAGAGAAGAAACAGAATAGCAGAGAAGGCTTTTGATTGAAGAATTTTAGAGAGGACTTGAAGAAGGATCGATAAATGAGTGAGAGGAAATGAAGATGAGAGGGTATTATACAGTACAAGTTTTGAGGCGTCTGGAGCTGGTCAGCATTGACGTCTATGAAAACCCAAAGCGTAACCGACACGCAATTGCAACTTGCAAGTCGGTCGATTCACTTTGGATGACGGATCGGACTACGTTATCTCGGGTCGCTGAAGAGTTGACCCGACATCTCGAAATCAACCACCGCATTGAGCCGAGGTCAAGTGGCTCGATTTGGACCATTAATTGAATGGAGTTGACTCATGTACTCTAATTGCACGGATCCTTTTTCCGATTCAGTTTTGTGGTTTCCTAATTTCCCCCTTTATGGTGAGGAAATTTTTCAGGTCTTCTATTACACAATAAAGTGTAGCGTGTAACATTCATATTACACATTCTTTAACATCGACACCTATCTTTTTTGAATTATTATGATTATACTTCTAATTAAGTTGAATTCTTAAGATAGATACATGTTAATACATGAGGGTGTTAGACATTAATATATGACAGAAGACCCATAGCCAAAATTTTCCTTTTTTTTTTTGGGGTAAACAATACGTACGTAACAAATTATCTAGGGTAGAGCTACAAATATGCATACTAGTGAGAAAAGCTACACACACACACTATGCGTGGATGTGCTAGTGAGAAAAGCAAAATATATATACGTGTATGTGCGAACTCACATAGTGATGAATAAGGCAAAATACATATACTCGATCGTGTATGTGTTCTATGATATTGCACAGAATATGTATTAAATATTTTATTTATATACGTCACATTTACTATAATTACCATAATATAATGTATTTATAAATATAAAAATATAGAACATGACCAAACCAGATGAAACTCCAACCGAACTGACTCCTTTCCCTAGCTTTGGGATGCAAAAAGTTTTTGATATGAATTTCCAAAATGAGAGTAAAATCAGTACTCTGTATTAGTGAGTTGCTCACTTGGCGACTGCAAATTAGTCTTCCGTATTACTGAATTTGACGCTATAGTTGGACTGTCACACCCCAAATCCGATAATCATACTTAATAAATATTTAACTTATGATTTGAAATGTGGCACCGGCATACCTTCCGAGAGTATATGTCGCGCCCCATTTTTTCGCGATGAAAAATAAAAGTGTAAGATGTTTACAAAGGATGTGATTTTATTTAAAAATATGTGAAAAATGACCTAGAATGGGACTTAAAAAATGTGACAATTTGGGTCCAAAATTTAGTCTAAAAGGGTTTTTAAGAAAAAAAGGAGTCGCCACTTGGTATTGAGTTTGGGTGTATCAAGTCACCCCAAAAATATTTTTTGACAAAATAAAATAAAACCCTTTTCGACGACTCTAGGTCTTTGAAAAACAAGAGAAAATGAGTTCGAGAGTCACGGTTGAAGAAAGGGAATGCAAAGGTTCGATTAACTCAAACTTAAGGCACCCTTTCAACTTAGTCTAAACTAGTTGCGAAGTTTAGTTAAAATTTCTCTAATCTAACCCTTAAATTTATCACATTTGGATGTTTCCTACATGGATGCAAATCTAAATTTATAAAATATCGAAAGGGACAAAATATCCATTCAAGGGTTTAATTTATACCAATTGCATTAATTGCGAAGGCCAAAATAATTCCTTGATGGTGTCACGAGTATGCAAATGATGAAATTAAAAGAAAAGAAAAGCAAATTAAATTATATACATAGATATAAGTGATCAAAAGAAAAGGAAATGCAGCATAATGGGTATGGGAGGCAAAAATTCGTGACATAATTTTCTTATACAAGGATTAATGGGGTATTTAAACTAAAAAGTTATAATCACCCATTTCCCATGTTCAAAGAATAATTCTCCTAACATAGACAAGCAAATGAACTAACTTAAATGAGATGCAATTCTAAATGACATAATTAACATATATAGAGGATGGGGGGTAGATGATAATATAATAGGCAATATCATGCAAATGAGAAAAGAGCCTAAAAATAAAAAATATGCATGAAAATGTAATGAATATCACACAAAGATGAATCTAATGCACGAACGATCTAAGGGTCTAGTATTGGACTAGCCCATTTCGAAAAATCTTTGCTAGCGTTGGACTATCAAGTAAACGAAGAGAGAAGCCACAACTAGCGTTAGACTAGTCTGGCGACGTCATGCATTAATAATACATAGTAAAACAAATAAGGCATAAATTAAAACAAATAAGCATGTAAGAGCACGTAGCACATAACACATAAACATAATATTTAGATGAAAAAATCATAAGAAAAGCGGATAAAGCACATAGCACATAAGCCACATAAACACGCAAAAACTTATATATTACAGTGGGGATTCTAACTACAATCTAAAATGGAGAAATAAAGAAAATCCTATCTACCCTATCTATTACAACAGGGGGCCTAATTACAATCTAAAAAGGGGAAAATATAATCAAACAAATATAATTATCCTATCTATTACATTTTTAAGGTATATTTAAATGCCCCTCAAATAATTATAAAAAATTAACTAAGCAACTATAAGAAAATTTGGATGAACATTTAAATCAAATAAATAAAGCATATAAAGATATATAAACACATAGGAACATGTAGGAATACATAAAAGCACGTAATTGACATTGAAATAATAAAAATAGGGGTACCTCCCTTTTGAAGTGGTGACTAAATGGAGTCAAATTGTCCTATTTATACTCACAATGAACAAAAGAATCATGGCACCAATTTAATTGAAAAACAATAATAATAAAAATACTAAATTCACACTAATATGTCAAACATAAAGAAATTTAAGAACATCTAAAAATTACAAGTTGAATATGCTCAAAAGTAACATAGTTAGCTATTAAAGAAAAGAAACAATCATAATAAAAAGAGTCAAAATTCACCAGGGACTGAATTGCAAAAATTTTAAAAAATTTTGGGGTCAAAAATATAAATTTTCTAAATTTAGGGGTCAAAATTAAATAAAAGATAACGTTTAGGGACCAAAATGAAATTAATTTAAGGACCTAAGTGAATGAAATTTAAAAGGTTCTGAGCTGTAGCAAAAGTACTCCAAAGATCAGGGGCTAAAGTGCAAATTCGCTAGCAGATCTTCTTAAGAAAACAGGCCACTGGGCCATTCTATATTTTTTCCAGGCCAAAGGCCATCCGGCCCAAACGAAAGTTCAAACCAAAATACCCAGGCCAGCCCGTCTTGTTATTACTCAAGCCTGACCAAAAATACATGGGCTCCAACCCTTAGCCCAACCGAAACCCAAAAGAAATAAACAAAGATCAACCCGTCTTTCTTATCACTCAAGCCCAACCAAAAACATGCTGACCTGCTAGTCCAACCGAACCCAAAAGAAATAAACCAAAACCCAACAAAAAATAACTACAAGCCCACCATAAAAAAAACATTAGCCCAACCATTTCCTTCTTTTTTTTTACTTTTCTTTCTTCTTCCTCCACTTCCCATCCATTTCTTTTTCTTCTTCTTTGGCCATCGAAAGCTTACTTCAATTGGCGGCCATAGTGGCTGCCGGCGACCCCTCCGATCGCAAAAAATTGTCAAAATACACCCCCCACACAAATTTTTGCGTAGATTTCATTTTTGGAGTTAGTTTTTACAAAAAACGATCCGAAAGTATCTAAAAAAGCAAAAGACAGACCAGTTTTTATTTTTTCCAAATCACCCTATTTTTCACTAAAAATTATAAAAATATACGACATCACTCCTTGTGATTTTTACAACCTAACTATGAACTGAAATCAATAAAAGCAACAACAAATGTGACAAAATTAAAATAAAACAGTCCAAAATGAAGAAAAATTATTCACATGCTTTAAAGTTCAAACTCCCAAAATGCTTGAGCAATCTCACGTTTTCAGGCCTTGCACTAACGATAATATCTATTTTAACAAACAAAATGCACAATAATGGGTACTTTAATTCGGTTTTTGATTTAGGCATTTTTTCAAACACCTAACATGCATATACAAAATTTATCTCCCTTTTCCCTAATCTAGCTCAAGCTATTTCCAAATTTTCATCCATACAACACCAACAAAAACCAGCAAAATAAAGCAACAAAAAAGTAACCACACATACATTCAATATAGTTAATTAAAAAAAAAAAGAAAAGCTAGAAAAAAGGGAGAGAAATACCTCAATGAAGAGTTTGGTCCCTTTGCCAAAGTTTTTGATGAAATTGCCAAGCTCCAATCCAACCGGTTGCTGCCTTGTTGTGTGCAAATGTGTGGGAAAAATATTGGGAGAGAGGAGAGCCGAGAGGGAGAGAGGACTTTTTCTTTTTTCTTTTCCTTTCGGTTGAGACAAGAGAGAGAGCCGAGAGAGTTTTTTTTTTTGCTTGTTGTGGCTTGTCTGATTTCCCCAGAGAGAGCCGAGTGAAGAGTGTGGGAGATTGAGTGCTTTTTTTTTCTTAGTTGTCTGACTTCTTTTGTGTGTTTTCCCCCCTTTTTTTTTCAAGAGAGAGCCGAGAGGGACTTGTAGCAAAAGTGGAGCTTGTGTGTTGGATTTGCCAAAATGATGATTTCTCAACTAATGAAAAGAAAATTGCATGGCAATTGAGTGTAATGGGTTAATAGTTGTTTTGGTATGGAAAATGATTATGATGATTTTTTTATTTTCTCTCTCTTTTTTTTTGTCTTGTTTTTGTTGTTTTTTGTTGTTTTGTTTTTTTCCCTAAACAGACCTGCAAAAATAAGAAAAATGCACATTAAAATGTAAGAAAATAAATAAATTATTAAATAGAAAAAAATTCAAGAAAACATTAAAAAATTGACAAAAATTTGATATCTACAACTTGCCCCTCTTTGTCTAGAGTTTCTTGAAACTCTAGACAAAGACGTAGACACCAAATTGCTTACTTGTCTCTTCTAACTTCACCTGACTTAAATAAACAAGCCAACACTTGGCTGAAATTATTGAACAAAAGATGTAATGAAATTACAAGACACGTGATCGAATTCATGCAAAGTTGCCTACGTATCCAGCCAAGGGAATCAGGACAAACGTAGTTCGAGTTAAGTGAATCACAATGAAACAAGTACATTGACTATCTATGATCTTTGCAAAGTCGAAAAAGTCTGAACTCTCAGAACTTCTAAACGTGAAATACAAAATGAATGATAAAACACAATTATTAATCAAATAGTCAAGAAAAACGGTCAGTGGGATACGACCCGAACCTGCCTAGGTTAGTGGGATAAAACTCAAGTCCAACAAACATAAAAACGGTCAGTGGGATAAAACTCGAGCCTGCCGAGATTGGTGAGATAAAATTCGAGCCCAACGAAATAAAAGAAACGGTCAGTGGGATAAAACCCGAACCCAACGAAAATAAAAACGGTCAGTGAGATAAAACCCGAACCTGCCGAGATTGGTGGGATAAAAACCAAGTCCAACGAAATAAAAACGGTCAGTGAAATAAAACCCGATCCTGCCGAGGTTGGTGGGATAAAACCCAAACCCAACGAAATAAAAGAAACGGTCAGTGGGATAAAACCTGAGTTTGCCGAGGTTGGTGGGATAAAATCCAAGTCCAACGAAAATAAAAACGGTCAGTAGGATGAAACTCGAGTCTGCCGAGATTGGTGGGATAAATCTGAACCCAACAAACATAAAAACGGTCAGTGGGATAAAACCCGATCCTGCCGAAATTGGTGAAAAAAATCCAAACCCAACGAAACATAAAAACGGTCAATGAAATAAAATTCAAGCCTGTCGAGGTTGGTGGGATAAAACCCAAGTCCAACAAAATAAAAGAAACGGTCAGTGGGATAAAACATGAACCTGCCGAGGTTAGTTGGATAAAACCAAAACCCAACGAAAATAAAAACGGTCAGTTGGATAAAACCCGAGCCTGTCGAAATTGGTGAGATAAAACCCGAACCCAACGAAATAAAAGAAACGGTCAGTGGGATAAAACCCGAGCCTGCCGATGTTAGTGGGATAAAACCCAAGTCCAACGAAATAAAAACGATCAGTGGAATAAAATCCGAGCCTGCCGAGGTTGGTGGAATGAAACCCAAACCAACGAAATAAAAACGGTCAGTGGGATACAACCCGAACCTGCCGAAATTGGTGGGATAAAACCCAAATTCAACGAAAATAAAAGCGATCAGTGGGATAAAATCCGAGCCTGCCGAAGTTGGTGGGATAAAACCCAAACTTAACGAAAATAAAAGCGGTCAGTGGGATACAACCCGAGCCTGTCGAACTTGATGGGATAAAACCCAAACCCAACGAAAATAAAAGCGATCAGTGGGATAAAACCCGAGCCTGCCGAGGTTGGTGGGATAAAACCCGAGTCCAATAAAAATAAAAACGGTCAGTGGGATAAAATCCGAACCTGCCAAGGTTAGTGGGATAAAATCCAAACCCAACGAAATAAAAGATGTCAGTGGGATAAAATCCGAGCCTGCCGAAGTTGGTGAAATAAAACCCAAACCCAACGAAAATAAAAGCGGTCAGTGGGATAAAACCCGAGCTTGCCGAGGTTGGTGGGATAAAACCCATGCCCAACGAAATAAAAGCGGTCTTGAAATAACTTTTGAAATTGCAATTTCTCAAAATTTGCCCCAGTGTAGGGCCCTCTTTTTTTTATTCATTTTTTTATTTTACTTTTTTATTTTTTTTTCAAAGCCGATTTGGAATGCATTACCAAAATTGGAGCTCACTCCTTTTGATATTGGTCGTAGTGTAAATCATGTTTAACAAAGGTCATATTTTTCATGCTTTCGAGAAGACAGAAAGCGTGATCACATAATACCACCATGTGAATTATGTGATCCCTTATGGTCCTTTTGGCCTTGAGAACCATGCAAGCATGATCTTTCAATGTCAAAACTGCTCCCCAAGAGTTGTGCTGCAACTTGTCGTGAATCTTCTCGATTTTCTAGCATCAGTCAGCCATACTTCACGTTGTGTCACAAATCAACTTTTTCTAATGATCAAATTTGAATGAATGACCTTTCAAAAAGCAAGATGTCACATTTGACCCCTTTTGATGTCGTACATCTTGATGACCTTAACCTTTCAGATTTTCACTGAGGTCACCCCTCCTTTTTCTTTTTGCTTCTTTTTGTTTTTGTTTTTTCACTTTTTGTTCTTTTTTCTCTTTTCCCTTTTTTTTTTTGCATATCTCTTTTCTTCCTTTTTGTTTATTTTCTCTCTCCGTTTTTTTTAAAACGAAGACCACAAAATTTGCCCTAGTGTGGGGGCTTACGATCTTGAGAGGCTTGACCCCATCTCTTGCAGTAATTTTAGAAGAAAATTTTCATAATCAGATGAAAAACTTTTTGCACATGTTTGAGTTGATTGGTCAAGAGAAAATTTGCTCATCCATCTCCATGAGAATAAGCGCTCCTCCAGATAGCATTCTTTGAACAATAAATGGTCCTTGCCAAGTTGGATCAAACTTTCCTTTAACCTTCTCTTGAATCGGAAGAATCAATTTCAAAACCTTATCCCTTTCTTCAAATAGGCGAGATTTGTCTTTCTTGTCATAAACAATGAATCATCCTTTGTTGATAGCATTGTCCTTGACAAATAACATTCAACCTCTTTTTTATCCATTGGGGACAATAATTCATTGTGCTCCTTAATCCATTTGATTTCTTCTACCCGAGCCTTCGTAAAAAATGTGCAAGGATGGGATCCAATTTTGGCAGGTATTACCACTTTCATTGAAGCATAAAAGGATAAAGTGTTGCCCCAACTTAGCAATGTAATCTTCAAGTGAAATGCTCCCAAAATTCAATAGCAAAAATTTGCAAAATTGAAGGAAAAGCTCTCTTTTCTCTCATTTTTTTTCACTGCCCCATTTTTTTTTCTTTTGCTTTTTTTCTTTTTTTTTTCTTGTTTTTTTTTTTCAAGTTGGCTGCTGAAGTATGTACTCCTTTTGAATAAATATCCGATCCTCCACTTTGCAATGTAGTATTATTGCCCCCCCTTTTTTTTATTTGTGATCACTCTCCAAATTTGCAAGATTTTGACTTGCGTCTTTTTCTCGATCTTAACCATAAACACCTGCACAAGGGGGATTTTTCAAAGCACTTGAATTTTTGAAAATTCTTTTTTTTTGTTTTTTTTTGAGCAATGATATAACAATTAAGGTTCATGCAAAGTGTTGACTTATCAAGATTTGAAAAATATACTTGACCTTGGACATACCTTATAAATGTATTAAAAATTTTTTTACCTCAATTTGAACCTTTTTGACAAAATCTCGCAAATATATTACAAAAAATTTTGCCTCAATTTGGGCCTATTATAAAATTTTATTCAAGTGATTCTCCATTTATTGGACAAAACAAGAAAACTGCTTTTTTCAAAATTTAGAAAACCAATATGCAATGTGAGTTGATGTACAATAGAAAAATGCATTTTTTCACAAAAAAACTTTAAATGTCATATAGAAGACTCCATGATAAATCTCTCAAAACAAGACCAAATTACAAAAGATCTCTTCCTTATTTTGGGATCGGTGTTGAGGGAAATGTGTCCCTTACTTGTTGGCCCATCTTTTAGGACCAATCAAATGGGTATTATTCATGATTTTGAGGTGACTTAAGGAGATGGAATGTCAGGATCTTCTTTTTTTTTTTTGTACCCAAATTGTGTCTAACCCATTCAATATCACATTTTGGTGAAAGCAAATAGTTTATCACTCTTATTTCTTGAGAAAATTCAGTCAACATATAAACTCTATAGGCTTGTAATGCATGGGTAGAAATGATAGTTAAACATATGGAAACAAGTTATGGCCTTATGATCACGAGTGATTGGTAGGTTCTTTAGAGGCAAGACTTTCACTTAAAATAGTCATGAAATAAAAGTCAGCAATGAACTTTATGAGCTTGTAATGTGGCTTGACAACGATAACTAAAAGAAATAAAATTTTCAAGGACAACGCACTTAAGATCGTATTTCTTCCCAAAAATTGCCCCAATTTTGGATTCAAAACCTAGGATCCCATTTTGACTCTTTTTTTTTTCAATCACTAGAGGGAATTCAGCATTGGATGTCTTTGTATTTCATCATTTTTCATTTTTTTTTTCATTTTTTTTCATTTTTCATTTTTCTTTTCACTTTATTTCTTTTTTTTACCAATACTGATATCCCAATGTCAATGATAGAATTGAAAACTTCCTAATTTTTTGAGTAAAGATGGCCCCTCTTTCTTTTCAAAATTGAAGATAAAAAATATCAATGATAGAGTCAAATTTCCCCCAACTTGTAGTTTTTCTCTCTTTTTTTACACTTTTTCTTCCCTTTCAAAAATTTTGAGCATCTTTGCCATTTTTGAAAATTCTCAAATCTCCTTCCCCAATATGGGATGCGATCATAAGCGCTTTTGAAACGAACCACCAATTTAGGCTCAAACGAGAATGCAAAGGATGGATAGTGTTTAGATAGTAGAAACAATGACCAAAGCGTCATTCTTGTTTCTCATGACAACCAAAGTAAAGAATAGCCCGTTGGAAAAATCCATTTCCTTTTGACATTTGAAAATTTTTTCATGTAGAGTCATGATCATTGAGACTTTTATTTGAAACGAAATTCTATTTTTTAAAGTCTCAAATGGAAAAACAAATGATAAAATCTGTATAGATAGAGAAACGAAAGGCTAAAGTATGATTCCAAATTTTCAAAACAATTAAGAAGTAATGTACATTTTTGCTTTCACTCAAATGTGGATTGAATTTGATTAGACACAATGAACATTTTCAAAGTAAAAATGCCCTACTCTGAAGTGTGTCAATCATGGCGACTAATTTTTGAGACTTGATAGAGTTGGGCAAAAATGTGAATGGCAAAAATGAAATAGAAAAGCCATCATACTTAGTCTCTTGAAACAAACTAACAAGTTCAAGTGATCTATTTTAATTTCAATTTCTGGGCACTCTTCTTGAATTGTCTAAGTCACAAATCTCGTACATGCAAAAACTTTAGAAAGCTAAACATATGAATTTCATGCAAGAGATGACAAAATTGGGAATCTAAACTTAGTCTTATTTCTTGAGATCCACCATGAAATCTTCCAATGAACAAATAAAGAATGAAATGAATATGAATATATATAAAACAATAATTGTCTAAATGAAAAACTTTATTATTGCAAATGTTTGAAACAAAATTTCTTGCTTAACTATAATACAAATGAGAAAAGAAAAATCTCTAAAAAGCTCTACTTTCACATATACACACTCTTTCTCTTTCTTTTTTTTTTTTGCGACAAAATGTGTTAATCAAATGAAAAAAGAAATTTTTTTTTAATCTTGACAAACAATTATGACATCTCTTAGATGTTTTAAACTAGCACTATCAGATGGATTCTTCATGTTTTTACAATGTAAGATCTGCCCAAGAATCAAGTAATACTTGTTATTTTCAAAATTTGTCAAACCAAAATTGTTGTTAGATATACACAACACATTTTTGCCTTCTTGAAATATCATTTATGAATGCAGGGGAAGGGGAAAAAAAGAAAAAGAAAAAAACTCAGCGTTAGTAAGCAAAATTGCAGATCCGGTATGCATATCCTATAGGGGAGACCTTTTATGCCAAAGATTGGCCTAGCATGAAAAATGTAATCCTCTGGCGTAGGCACCATACAATACCTGATGGATCCGATCGACTTATTGAGATTCAAATAAAAGATAATTTTGAAAAATTTGACTAATTGAAGTGACAAGAGACAATTTGTCCTAACAAAATGAGAACAAAATTCGAATGGATTCATTGCTTTGATTGACACATAAAGTGATATTAAAAATCAATTTAGTGTGAAAAACTTATTTCTGAAAGGATTGAAATGTCTCGACTAGTTTCTTCGATGAATCATAGATCGAAACTTTAAAAAAGAATAAACGGATTAAATGGATCGAATGAAATTGATTGTTAGTTCAAAAATTGATTGGATTATCCTAAAAGTGAATAAAATTGATCAAATGGATTGGATGAGATTGAGAATTTATTCAAAAAATAAAATTGACTAAATGAATAATGAATTGGATGGAATTGATGATTTATTCAAAATTGATTGTATTGTCCTCAAAATGGATTGGATAGAATTGACGATTTATTCAAAAATTGACTGAATTACTCTCCTATTTGTAGTTTCAAAACTCACGAAATTTGTCGCAATGCATTAGTTTATGAGCCTTCTAAAATCAAGATTTAGTCTCGATATATTTATCATCTCAACAATGAGAAATTATTTGTGAATTTCTTCAATTTAATGCCCTTTATGCAAAGGATTTTACCAGCTTTGACAAAATGACCAAAAAATTATTTTTAGAGGCTCATATTCATATGTTCAAAAACTGTTCCATCATTCTCAATGTCGTCATTGTGAAAGGGATCGAATCCTACCTTACCTTGTGCACTACCACTTTTGATGGTACAAAAATATAAACGTGCAAGTTTCCTTGGATTATATATCCGAGATAAAAGGTGGCTTATTGCTAATATGTGATTCCCTAAGTGGCATTCCCTTTATGGTTAATGCATGATGACAATTTATTAAAGCGAATAAGTATGCAATATAGTAATTGAAACATGATCTAAGGGTGCCCCATTTAGATGTCGAGGTAAGCCTAAAATGACATGTGATGGTCTGCAATTTAGACGTGTTTTTTACAAAAGGCGGTCTGTCCTTAACGAGCACCACGTCAGGACTCTTATTTCTAAGGTTTGTGTATGCAGAAAAAGAGAAAACAAGGAGAGATTAGTTCAACAAATAACACATAATACGTTGGGACAATAGATGATACAAGAATGGAACAGCAAAGAAAGAAGGATGGAATCCCTCCCATCGTGTCTAGTGTTACTAATTTGGTAAGGTTGACTCTATTTTAGGTAATTTCTAATATGGATGCATGAGGTTTGGCTTATTAATGCATCTAGACTCGAGAAGGTTCAGGCTCTCAAGCCTTCAAACCAAGAGGCGAAGGGTCATCAATCCCAAGACCTTCGATTGGTGGCTCGAGTGATCCCCCAAACATTGCTACGTGCACGTCGTGCCACGGCCATATGTCCAAGTGAATCGATCCTAATCCTAACAGAGAAGAGTGGTGTGACAACCATTAAAAGAAAATAAGATAAAGGGTTAAAAGTAATAACGTATGCACGTATGAAGTGCTCCTTTGAGGGGCGGGATTAACATCAAATGCACGTGAAGGCTCTAAGGTAATATTCCCCACCCCAAATGCAAAGCGCGATACGAATAAGTAAATAAATAAAAGTAAATAAATAAAACATTCGTCACATAATTGAGGAACGGTGAATGAATACAAGTGTGAGATACAAAACATCCTAAAAAAGAAAGATGCAACATAAAACATCCAAATATGATAAATAAAAAGGGTTAAAAGAGAAAAAATAACTAAATCAAATGCTTGGACTATCTAGTGTCCCCAGTAGAGTCGCCAAATTGTCGCGCCCCATTTTTTCGCAACGAAAAATAAAAGTGTAAGATGTTTACAAATGATGTGATTTTATTTAAAAATAGGTGAAAAAGAACCTAGAATGAGACTTTAAAAAATGCGACAATTTGGGTCCAAAATTTAGTCTAAAAGGATTTTTAAGAAAAAGAGGAGTCGCCACTTGGTATTGAGTTTGGGTGTACCAAGTCACCCCAAAAATATTTTTTGACAAAATAAAATAAAACCCTTTTCGACAACTTCAGGTCTTTGAAAAACAAGAAAAAATGAGTTGGGGAGTCACGGTTGAAAAAAGGGAAGGCAAAAGTTCGATTAACTCAAACTTAAAGTACCCTTTCAACCAAGTTGCAAAGTTTAGTTAAAATTTCTCTAATCTAACCCTTAAATTTATCACTTTTGGATGTTTCCTAAATGGATGCAAATCTAAATTTATAAAATATCGAAAGGGACAAAATATCCATTCAAGAGTTTAATTGATACCAATCGCATTAATTGCAAAGGCCAAAATAATTTCTTGAAGGTGTCAGGAGTATGCAAATGATGAAATTAAAAGAAAAGAAAATTAAATTAAATTGTATACATAGATATAAGTGATCAAAAGAAAAAGAAATGCAGCATAATGGGTATGAGAGGCAAAAATTCGTGACATAATTTTCTTATACAGGGATTAATGGGATATTTAAACTAAAAAGTTACAATCACCCATTTTCCATGTTTAAAGAATAATTCTCCTAACATAGACAAGCAAGTGAACTAAGTTAAATGAGATGCAATTCCAAATGACATGATTAACACATATAGAGGATAGGGGTAGAGGATAATATAGCAAGCAATATCATGCAAATGAGAAAAGATCCTAAAAATAAAAAATATACATGAAAATGTAATGAATATCACACAAAGATAAATCTAATGCACGAACGATCTAAGGGTCTTGTATTGAACTAGCCAATTTCTAAAAATCCTTGCTAGCGTTGGACTATCACGTAAACGAATAATACATAGCGTTTGACTAGCGTTAGACTAGTGTGGTGACGTCATGCATTAATAATACATTGTAAAACAAATAAGTATGTAAGAGCACGTAGCACATAACACATAAACATAATATTTAGATGCAAAAATCCTAAGAAAAGCGGATAAAGCACATAGCATATAAGCCACATAAACATGCAAAAATTTATCTATTACAGTGGTGAATCTAACTACAATCTAAAATAGAGAAATAAAGAAAATCCTATCTACCCTATTTATTGCAACAGGGAGCCTAATTACAATCTAAAAAGGGGAAAATATAATCAAACAAATATAATTATCCTATCTATTACATTTTTGAGGTATTTAAATGCCTCTCAAATAATTATAAAAAATTAATTAAGCAAATATAAGAAAATTTGGATGAACATTTAAATCAAATAAATAAAGCATATAAAGAAATATAAACACATAGGAACACGTAGGAATACATAAAAGCACGTAATTGACATTGAAATAATAAAAAAAGGGGTACCTCCCTTTTGAAGTGGTGACTAAATGGAGTCAAATTGTCCTATTTATACTCGCAATGAACAAAAGAATCATGACACCAATTTAATTGAAAAAAAAAAATAATAAAAGTACTAAATTCACACTAATATGTCAAACATCACGAAATTTAAGATAATCTAAAAATTACAAGTTGAATATGCTCCAAAGTAACATAATTAGCTATTAAAGAAAAGAAACAATCATAATAAAACAAGCCACTAGGCCATTCTCTATTTTTTTTCGGGCCAAAGGCCATCCGGCCCAAACGAAAGTTCAAGCTAAAATACCCAGGCCAACCCGTCTTGTTATTACTCAAGTCCGACCAAAAATACATGGGTTCCAACCCCTTAACCCAACCGAAACCCAAAAGAAATAAACAAAGATCAACTCGTCTTTTTTATTACTCAAACCCAACCAAAAACATGCATGGGCTCTGACCTTCTAGCCCAACCGAAACCCAAAAGAAATAAACCAAAACCCAACAAAAAATAACCACAAACCTACCATAAAAAAAAAACATTAGCCCAACCATTTCCTTCTTTTTTTTTTCTTTTCTTTCTTCTTCCTCGACTTCCCATCCGTTTCTTTTTCTTCTTCTTTGGCCATCTGAAACTTACTTTAGTTGGCGGCCATGGTGGCTGCCGGCGATCTCTTCGATCGCAAAAAATTGCCAAAATACACCTCCCACTCAAATTTTCATGTAGATTCCATTCCCGGAATTAGTTTTTACAAAAAATGACTCGAAAGTATCCAAAAAACCAAAAGACAGACCAGTTTTTATTTTTTCCAAATCACCATATCTTTCACTAAAAATTATAAAAATATACTACATCACTCATTGTGATTTTTACAACCTAACTATGAACTGAAATCAATAAAAGCAACAACAAATGTGACAAAATTAAAATAAAACAGTCCAAAATGAAGAAAAATTATTCACATGCTTCTAAAGTTCAAACTCCCAAAATCCTTGAGCAACCTCACGTTTTCAGGCCTTGCACTAACCATAATCATCTATTTTAACAAACAAAATGCACAATAATGGGTACTTTAATTCAGTTTTTGATTTAGTCATTTTTTCAAACACCTAACATGTATATACAAAATTTATCTCCCTTTTCTCTAATCTAGCTCAAGCTATTTCCCAAATTTTCATCCATACAACACCAACAAAAATCAGCACAATAAAGCAACAAAAAAGTAACCACATATACATTCAATCTAGTTAATTAAAAAAAAAAAGAAAAGCTGGGAAAAAGGGAGAGAAATACCTTAATGAAGAGTTTGGTCCCTTTGCCAATGTTTTTGATGAAATTGCCAAGCTCCAATCCAACCGGTTGCTGCCTTGTTGTGTGCAAATGTGTTGGAAAAATATTGGGAGAGAGGAGAGCCGAGAGGGAGAGAGGAGTTTTTCTTTTTCTTTTTCCTTTCGATTGAGACAAGAGAGAGAGCCGAGAGAGTTTTTTTTTTGCTTGTTGTGGCTTGTCTGATTTCCCCAGAGAGAGCCGAGTGAAGAGTGTGGGAGATTGAGTGCTTTTTTTTTCTCTTAGTTGTCTGACTTCTTTTGTGTGTTTTCCCCCCTTTTTTTTTCAAGAGAGAGCCGAGAGGGACTTGTAGCCAAGTGGAGCTTGCGTGTTGGATTTGCCAAAATGATGATTTCTCAACTAATGAAAAGAAAAGTGCATGGCAATTGAGTGTGAAATGGGTTAATAGTTGTTTTGGCATGGAAAATGATTAGGATGATTTTTTTTTATTTTCTCTCCTTTTTTTTGTCTTGTTTTTGTTTTATTTTTTTTTCCTAAACAGACCTGTAAAAATAAGAAAAATGCACATTAAAATGTAAGAAAATAAATAAATTATTAAATAGAAAAAAATTCAAGAAAACATTAAAAAATTGACAAAAAATTGGTGTATACAGCTTGCCCCTCTTTGTCTAGAGTTTCAAAAAAACTCAAGACAAAGATGTAGACACCAAATTGCTTACCTTTCTCTTCTAACTGCACCTGATTTAAAATAAACAAGCCAACACTTGGCTGAAATTATTGAACAAAAGATGTAATGAAATTACAAGACACGTGACCGAACTCATGCAAAGTTGCCTACGTGTCCCGCCAAGAGAATCAGGACAAACGTAGTTCGAGTTAAGTGAATCACAATGAAACAAGTACATTGACCATCTATGATCTTTGCAAAGTCGAAGAAGTTTGAACTCTCAGAACTTCTAAACGTGAAATACAAAATGAATGATAAAGCACAATTATTAATCAAATAGTCAAGAAAAACGGTCAGTGGGATACGACTCAAACCTGCCTAAGTTAGTGGGATAAAATCCAATCCCAACAAACATAAAAACGGTCAGTGGGATAAAACCCAAACCTGCCGAGATTGGTGGGATAAAATTCGAACCCAACGAAATAAAAGAAACGGTTAGTGGGATGAAATCCGAGCCCAACGAAAATAAAAACGGTCAGTGGGATAAAACTCGAGTCTGCCGAGATTGGTGGGATAAAATTCAAATCCAACGAAATAAAAACGGTCAGTGGGATAAATCCTGAACCTGCCGAGATTGGTGAGATAAAATTCAAATCCAGCGAAAATAAAAACGATCAGTGGGATAAAACTCGAGCCTGCCGAGATTGGTGGGATAAAACCCAAATCCAACGAAATAAAAGAAACGGTCAGTGGGATAAAACCCGAGCTTGACGAGGCTGGTGAGATAAAACCCAAGTCCAACGAAAATAAAAACAGTTAGTGGGATAAAATCCGAGCCTGCCGAGGTTGGTGGGATAAACCCAGCCCAACAAACATAAAAACGGTCAGTGGGATAAAATTCGATCCTGCGAGATTGGTGGGATAAAATCCAAACCAACGAAAATAAAAAAACGGTCAGTGGGATAAAAATCGGAGCCCTGTCGGATGGTGGATAAATGGTGGAATAAAATTCAAATCCAACGAAACATAAAAAACGGTCAGTAGGATTAAAACTCGAGCCTGCCGGGATTGGTGGGATAAAATCCAAATCCAACGAAATAAAAGAAACGGTTAGTGTGGATTAAACCCGAGCCTGCCAAGGTTGTGTGGATAAAATTCAAACCCAACAAAAATAAAAAACGGTCAGTGGGATTAAAACCCGAATCTGCCGAAGTTGGTGGATAAAACCCAAATCCAACGAAAATAAAAGCAAAGTGGTCAGTGGGATAAAACTCGAGCCTACCGAAGTTGGTGGGATGAAACCCAAATCTAACGAAAATAAAATCAGTCAGTGGGATACAACCCGAGCCTGCCGAATTTAGTGGGATAAAACCCGAACCCAACGAAATAAAAACGGTCAATGGGATAAAACCCCAACCTGCCGAAGTTTGTGGGATAAAATTCAAGCCCAACAAAAATAAAAGCGATCAGTGGGATAAAATTCGAGCCTGCCGAAGTTGGTGGGATAAAACCCATGCCCAACGAAATAAAGACGGTCTTGAAATAACTTTTGAAATTGCAATTTCTCAAAATTTGCCCCAGTGTAGAGCCCTCTTTTTTTTTATTCATTTTTTTATTTTACTTTTTTCTTTTTTTTCAAAGCCGATTTGGAATGCATTACCAAAATTGGAGCTCACTCCTTTTGATATTGGCCGTAGTGTAAATCATGTTTAACAAAGGTCATATTTTTCATGCTTTCGAGAAGACAGAAAGTGTGATCACATAATACCACCATGTGAATCATGTGATCCCTTATGGTTCCTTTGGCCTTGAGAACCATGCAAGCATGATATTTCGATGTCAAAACTGCACCCCAAGAGTTGTGCTGCAACTTCTCGTGAATCTTCTCAATTTTCTAGCATCAATCAGCCATACTTCACGTTGTATAGATAGAGAAACGAAAGGTTAAAGTATCATTCCAAATTTTCAAAACAAATAAGAAGTAATGTACATTTTTGCATTCACTCAGATGTGGATTGAATTTGATTAGACACAATGAACCTTTTCAAAGTAAAAATGCCCTACTCTGAAATGTGTCAATCATGGCGGCTAATTTTTGAGACTTGATAGAGTTGGGCAAAAATGTGAATGGCAAAAATGAAATAGAAAAGCCATCATACTTAGTCTCTTGAAACAAACTAACAAGTTCAAGTGATCCATTTTGATTTCAGTTTCTTGGCACTCTCCTTGAATTGTTTGGGTCACAAATCTCGCGCATGCGAAGACTTTAGAAAGCTAAACATATGAATTTCAAGCAAGAGATGACAAAATTGGGAATCTAAACTTAGTCTTATTTCTTGAGATCCACCATGAAATCTTCCAATGAACAAATAAAGAATGAAATGAATATGAATCTATATAAAACAATAATTGTCTAAATGAAAAACTTTATTATTGCAAATGTTTGAAACAAAATTTCTTGCTTAACTATAATACAAATGAGAAAAGAAAAATCTCTAAAAAGCTCTACTTTCACATATACACACTCTTTCTCTTTCTTTTTTTTTTTTTGGGACAAAATGTGTTAATCAAATGAAAAAAGAATTTTTTTTTAATCTTGACAAACAATTATGACATCTCTTAGATGTTTTAAACTAGCACTATCAGATGGATTTTTCATGTTTTTACAATGTAGGATCTGCCCAAAAATCAAGTAATACTTATTATTTTCAAAATTTGTCAAACCAAAATTGTTGTTAGATATACAAAACACATTTTTGCCTTCTTGAAATATCATTTATGAATGCAGGGGAAGGGGAAAAAAAGAAAAAGAAAAAAATCCAGCGTTAGTAAGCAAAATTGCAGATCCAGTATACATGTCCTATAGGGGAGCCCTTTTATACCAAGAATTGGCCTAGCATGAAAAATACAATCCTCTGGCGTAGGCACCATACAATACCTGATGGATCCGATCGACTTATTGATATTCGAATAAAAGATAATTTTGATAAATTTGACAAATTGAAGTGACAAGAGACAATTTGTCCTAACAAAATGAGGACAAAGTTCGAATGGATTGATTGCTTTGATTGACACATAAAATGATATTAAAAATCAATTTAGTGTGAAAAACTTATTTCTGAAAGGATTGAAATGTCTCGACTAGTTTTTTCGATGAACCATAGATCAAACCTTTAAAAAAGAATAAACGGGTTAAATGGATCGAATGAAATTGATTGTTAGTTCAAAAATTGACTGGATTATCCTAAAAGTGAATAAAATTGATCAAATGGATTGGATGAGATTGAGAATTTATTCAAAAAACAAAATTGACTAAAAGAATAATGAATTGGTTGGAATTGATGATTTATTCAAAATTGATTGTATTGTCCTAAAAATGAATAAATTGGTCAAATGGATTGGATAGAATTGACGATTTATTCAAAAATTGACTGAATTGCTCTCCTATTTGTAGTTTCAAAACTCACGAAATTTGTTGTAATGCATTAGTTTATGAGCCTTCTAAAATCAAGATTTAGTCTCAATATATTTATCATCTCAACAATGAGGAATTATTTGTGAATTTCTTCAATTTAATGCCCTTTATGCAAAGGATTTTACCAGCTTTGACAAAATGACCAAAAAAATGAATTTTAGAGGCTCATATTCATATGTTCAAAAACTGTTCCATCATTCTCAATGTCGTCATTGTGGAAGGGATCGAATCCTACCTTACCTTGTGCACTACCCCTTTGGATGGTACAAAAATATAAACGTGCAAGTCTTCTTGAATTATATATCCGAGATAAAAGGTGGCTTATTGCTAATGTGGGATTCCCTAAATGGCAATCCCTTTATGGTTAATGCATGATGACAATTTATTAAAGCGAATAAGTATGCAATATGGTAATTGAAACATGATCTAAGGGTGCCCCATTTAGATGTCGGGGTAAGCCTAAAATGACATGCGTATATGTATACATGCGATGGACTGAAATTTAGACGTGCTATTTACAAAAGGTGGTCTGTCCTTAACGAGCACCACGTCAAGACTCTTATTTCTAAGTTTTGTGTATGCAGAAAAAGAGAAAACAAGGAAAGGTTAGTTCAACAAATAACACATAATACGTTGAGACAATAGATGATACAAGAATGGAATAGCAAAGAAAGAAGGGTGGAATCCCTCCCCTCGTGTCTAGTGTTTCTAATTTGGTAAGGTTGACTCTATCTTAGGTAATTTCTAATATGGATGCATGAGGTTTGGTTTACTAATGCATCTAGACTCGAGAAGGTTCAGGCTCTCAAGCCTTCAGACCAAGAGGTGAAGGGTCATCAATCCCAAAGCCTTCGGTCGGAGGCTCGAGTGATTCCCCAGACATTGCTACGTGCACGTCGTGCCACGGCCACATGTCCAAGTGAATCGATCCTAATCCTAACAGGGAGGAGTGGTGTGACAACCATTAAAAGAAAATAAGATAAAGGGTTAAAAGTAATAACGTATGCACGTATGAAGTGCTCCTTTGAGGGGAGGGATTAACATCAAATGCACGTGAAGGCTCTAAGGTAATATTCCCCACCCCAAATGCAAAGCGCGATACGAATAAGTAAATAAATAAAACATTCATCACATAAATGAGGAACGGTGAATGAATACGAGTGTGAGATGCA
Organism: Coffea eugenioides; assembly: GCF_003713205.1. Classification (NCBI taxonomy): domain Eukaryota; kingdom Viridiplantae; phylum Streptophyta; class Magnoliopsida; order Gentianales; family Rubiaceae; genus Coffea; species Coffea eugenioides. The sequence goes on from NC_040036.1 coordinate 66,994,429, forward strand.
AAACATCCTAAAAAAGAAAGATGCAACATAAAACATCCAAATATGATAAATAAAAAGGGTTAAAAAGAGAAAAAATAACTAAATCAAGTGCTTGGACACTCTAGCATCCCCAGTGGAGTCGCCAAGTTGTCGCGCCCCATTTTTTCGCAATGAAAAATAAAAGTGTAAGATGTTTACAAAGGATGTGATTTTATTTAAAAATAGGTGAAAAATGACCTAAAATGGGACTTAAAAAATGCGATAATTTGGGTCCAAAATTTAGTCTAATAGGGTTTTTAAGAAAAAGAGGAGTCGCCACTTGGTATTGAGTTTGGGTGTACCAAGTCACCCAAAAAATATTTTTTGATAAAATAAAATAAAACCCTTTTCGACAACGTCAAATCTTTGAAAAACAAGAGAAAATGAGTTCGGGAGTCACGGTTTAAAAAAGAGAAAGCAAATGTTCGCTTAACTTAAACCTAAGGCACCCTTTCAACCTAGTCTAGACTAGTTGCGAAGTTTAGTTAAAATTTCTCTAATCTAACCCTTAAATTTATCACATTTGGATGTTTCCTACATGGATGCAAATCTAAATTTATAAAATATCGAAAGGGACAAAATATCCATTCAAGGGTTTAATTTATACCAATCGCATTAATTGCGAAGGCCAAAATAATTCCTTGAAAGTGTCACGAGTATGCAAATGATGAAATTAAAAGAAAATTAAATTAAATTAAATTATATACATAGATATAAGTGATCAAAAGAAAAGGAAATGCAGCATAATGGGTATGGGAGGCAAAAATTCGTGACATAATTTTCTTATATAGGGATTAATGAGGTATTTAAACTAAAAAATTATAATCACTCATTTCCCATGTTCAAAGAATAATTCTCCTAACATAGACAAGCAAATGAACTAAGTTAAATGAGATGCAATTTTAAATGACATGATTAACACATATAGATGATAGGGGGTAGAGGATAATATAACAGGCAATATCATGCAAATGAGAAAAGATCCTAAAAATAAAAAATATGCATGAAAATATAATGAATATCATAGAAAGATGAATCTAATGCACGAACGATTTAAGGGTCTAGTATTGGACTAACCCATTTTTAAAAATCCTTGCTAGCGTTGAACTATCAAGTAAACTAAGAGAGAAGCCACAACTAGCGTTAGACTAGTGTGGTGACGTTATGCATTCATAATACATAGTAAAACAAATAAGGCATAAATTAAAACAAATAAGCATGTAAGAGCACGTAACACATAACACATAAACATAATATCTAGATGCAAAAATTCTAAGAAAAGCGGATAAAGCACATAGCACATAAGCGAAATAAACACGCAAAAACTTATCTATTACAGTGGGGAATCTAACTACAATCTAAAATGGAGAAATAAAGAAAATCCTATCTACCCTATCTATTACAACAGGGGGCCTAATTACAATCTAAAAAGGGGAAAATATAATCAAACAAATCTAATTATCCTATCTATTACATTTTTGAGGTATTTAAATGCCTCTCAAATAATTATAAAAAATTAACTAAGCAAATATAAGAAAATTTGGATGAACATTTAAATCAAATAAATAAAGCATATAAAGATATATAAACACATAGGAACACGTAGGAATACATAAAAACACGTAATTGACATTGAAATAATAAAAATAGGGGTGCCTCCCTTTTGAAGTGGTGACTAAATGGAGTCAAATTGTCCTATTTATACTCACAATGAACAAAAGAATCATGGCACCAATTTAATTGAAAAACAATAATAATAAAAGTACTAAATTCACACTAATATGTCAAACATAAAGAAATTTAAGAATATTTAAAAATTACAAGTTGAATATGCTCAAAAGTAACATAATTAGCTATTAAAAAAAAGAAACAATCATAACAGAAAGAGTCAAAATTCATCAGGGACTGAATTGCAAAAATAAAAACTTTTGGGGTCAACAATATATAATTTTCCAAAGTTTAGGGGTCAATATTAAATAAAAGATAAAGTTTAGGGACCAAAGTGAAATTAATTTAAGGACCTAATTGAAAAACATTTAAAATAGTCTGGGCTGTAATAAAACTACTCCAAAGATCAAGGGCTAAAGTGCAAATTCGCTAGCAGATCTTCTTAACAAAACAGGTCACTGGGCCATTCTGTATTTTTTTCCTGGCCAAGGCCATCCGGCCCAAACGAGAGTTCAAGCAGAAATACCCAGGCCAGCCCGTCTTGTTATTACTCAAGCCCGACCAAATATACATGGGCTCCAACCCCCTAGCCCAACCGAAACCCAAAAGAAATAAACAAAGATCAACCCGTCTTTTTTATCACTCAAGCCCAACCAAAAACATCCATGGGCTCTGACCTTCTAGCTCAACCGAAACCCAAAAGAAATAAACCAAAACCCAACAAATAATAACTACTAGCCCACCATAAAAAAATATTAGCCCAATCATTTCCTTCTTTTTTTTTTTTCTTTTCTTTGTTCTTTCTCTACTTCCCATCCGTTTCTTTTTCTTCTTCTTTGGCCATCTGAAGCTTACTTCAGTTGGCGGCCGTGGTGGCTACCGGCGACCCCTCCAGTTGCAAAAAATTGCCAAAATACACCCCCCACTCAAATTTTAGCGTAGATTTCATTTTCGGAGTTAGTTTTTACAAAAAACGATCCGAAAGTATCCAAAAAAGCAAAAGACAGACCAGTTTTTATTTTTTCCAAATCACCATATCTTTCACTAAAAATTATAAAAATATACTACATCACTCCTTGTGATTTTTACAACCTAACTATGAACTGAAATCAATAAAAGCAACAACAAATGTGACAAAATTAAAATAAAACAGTCCAAAATGAAGAAAAATTATTCACATGCTTCTAAAGTTCAAACTCCCAAAATGCTTGAGCAACCTCACGTTTTCAGGCCTTGCACTAACGATAATCATCTATTTTAGCAAACAAAATGCACAATAATGGGTACTTTAATTCGGTTTTTGATTTAGGCATTTTTTCAAACACCTAACATGCATATACAAAATTTATCTCCCTTTTCCCTAATCTAGCTCAAGCTATTTCCCAAATTTTCATCCATACAACACCAATAAAAACCAGCAAAATAAAGCAACAAAAAAGTAACCACACATACATTCAATCTAGTTAATTAAAAAAAAAAAGAAAAGCTGGAAAAAAGGGAGAGAAATACCTCAATGAAGAGTTTGGTCCCTTTGCCAAAGTTTTTGATGAAATTGCCAAGCTCCAATCCAACCGGTTGCTGCCTTGTTGTGTGCAAATGTGTTGGAAAAATATTGGGAGAGAGGAGAGCCGAGAGGGAGAGAGGAGTTTTTCTCTTTTTTTTTTTTTTTCCTTTTGGTTGAGACAAGAGAGAGAGCCGAGAGAATTTTTTTTTTTGCTTGTTGCGGCTTGTCTGATTTCCCCAGAGAGAGCCGAGTGAAGAGTGTGGGAGATTGAGTGCTTTTTTTTCGTAGTTGTCTGACTTCTTTTGTGTGTTTTCCCCCTTTTTTTTTCAAGAGAGAGTCGAGAGGGACTTGTAGCCAAAGTGGAGCTTGTGTGTTGGATTTGCCAAAATGATGATTTCTCGACTAATGAAAAGAAAAGTGCATGGCAATTGAGTGTGAAATGGGCTCATTGTTGTTTTGGTATGGAAAATGATTATGATGATTTTTTTTTATTTTCTCTCTTTTTATTTTGTCTTGTTTTTGTTGTTTTGTTTTTTTTCCTAACAAACCTGCAAAAATAAGAAAAATGCACATTAAAATGTAAGAAAATAATAAATTATTAAATAAAAAAAAATTCAAGAAAACATTAAAAAATTGACAAAAATTTGGTGTCTACATGATACAAAACCGTCTGTCGAACTTATAAATACAAAGCAACTATCACATAAACCTTCGAATGATTTTACAAAAGTTTCAAACATAGAAAATCGCTCATATATTCCTTCATACTAAACTCTTGACATATATACATTACCAGGGTACAAAAACCAGAAAGGCTACAATTTTGCAAAATTCAACTCTAGAAACATAGCCTGATCAAAATTAATCTTCCAACCATTCTAGACCTGCTTCTCATCTGCAAGAGGAAATTAATTAGGGTGAGCATCCACTTGCTCAGTAAGTAGCCTAGTCACATCACCACTGGATCGAGCATATTAATATTATATAAAACGTTTTGTAAAATCATTTCACAAAATTCAATCACAATTAGAAAATTACATGCATATTACATATACGATGCATAATTATGCATGAATTCATATTTTATTAATTTTCAATTACAATCTGTGGATCTTTTTCTCTTTTCACTTTGCATTCAGCTAAAGAATATTCTACGGTCACTATTATATCTCATGACAAGACCATTATATATTACTATTCTTTCTCGTGATAAGGCCATATATCAGTTAAAAATGTAGTTCCGGATAGAGCTGTTAAACGAACCGAGCTGTTCGGTAGCTCGGTTCGTTTCGACTCGTTCGTGTTCGTGAAAGGCTCGTTCAAAATCTTAAACGAACCGAGTTCGAACGAATTTTTTTGTTCGATTAATAATCGAGCGAACACGAGCATGTTCGCGAGTTTTAACGAACGTTCGCGAACACGAGTATGTTCGCGAGTTTTAACGAACGTTCGCGAACATGGACATAATTATCATTTGATAAATTTTAGGGTTAATTTTATGGCTGGACTTTTATATTTGGAGGGCAAATTGCTTTGTTTTATTTGTTATTTTTATGTTAATGTTAGTTATATAGTTAATGAATAATAGAATTTAGTCACTTAGTGCTTTAATTGTTTTTGAGAATGGTTAATAATTTGCATGACATATTTAAGGCTTAAAATAATTTGGATTCGAGCATTTCGAGCATGTTCGCGAACGGCTCATTTATGTTAAACGAGTCGAACACGAACTCGAACTCGAACACGAATTTTACTTAACGAGCCGAACACGAACACAGGTTTGGAGTTCGAAAATTAACGAACGAACACGAACGTTGTTCGAACTGCTTAACGAACAGAGCTCAAACATGAGATACTCGGTTCGATTTGGTTCGTTTACAGCTCTAGTTCCGGATAATTACTACGATCACTACTTTTTCACGTGATAGGGCCATTTGTCTACTGTTATATCCCGTGGAAGTGGAAGGGCCGTACCGGTATTTAAATGTAGCAATTCTAGATTCTTTTCCCATCCCTTATTTATTTAAGCAAGTCTAATGATATTCAAAATATTGCATAACAATCGCATTTGAAACATATAGTACAATTATTCATAAGCACATAGTCATCGAACAATTACATATGCTCAATCCAATTTAATATAACAAAATATAATCTTGCATTACAAGTAGCAAGTAAAGCCTTTGATGAATACATTTTAAAAATCATAGAGATATGAAAGAACCACATACTCCTTAGTCAAGATAAATTAGAATTTGTCTATAGTGTCACCCAAATTCTTCTTTATCCTTCCCCTAAAATAGTAAAATCAAAATATTAATTATCTGTTTGAAACTCCTAGTAGTAATCTAGAACGTAAATCATCTCAACAGTTATGCCAATATACTTGAGTCGACTATAGAGTTGGACTGCTATCTATCATTTTCAGCATGGACAAAGTTCCATTAAACATGCATAACATGGGTTGTATACTTCGGAAAATTCAAAATTTCAAGCCGTTAAAAACTAGAATCAAGGCTCTAACTATTTTTAGAAGGAACCATCAAGAGATTCAGATCATAAACTTATCTAAATTCAGTCACAATTCGGTACACTTTCAAGTTCCTATGTTGTGCAAGTGGAAATTTCAACAAATGCAGTCATTAGTTAAACACATATAACTCAGGTTATATATGTCAAATTACTGCAAAATTGGTGGCCTTAGAATCCACACTAGAAATGCTAAACAAATCCAGAAGGAATCATTTAGTGAATCAATCAATAGAGGGCCCTAAGTTGGACTACAAGTCAGAGCAAATTCCAGTCTCTAGCTGTGCAGGTCTTGATTTTCAGCAAATTTTGCAAATTTTCTGGTATGAATAGACAACGAATCAGAGCTTGGATTTTATTTTATTTTATTTTATTTTGGTAAGAAAGAAGTTACTAAAATTGAAATAGTCAGTACAAGAACCAGAGCAAAAGATCGAGTTTAAAATCTCGAATTTACAAAACGGGGCAAACAAAATGCCCTACAATCATTCTCTATTAGTTTTGCGATGGCTGCAGGCTGGTCATTGAACACCTTGAGCCTTCTTCCTCTGTTTCTGCATCCCATTTTGCCAAAAAATCTGCACAGCAATTTGCTTCCCTGAAGACATGCTTAATGGTAGTTGTGATGAAGCTCCTCATGATATTCCTGCAATCATGAATCATAGAAGAGTAGGCGTAAGTATCATTAGTTCCTGTAGAGATCAAATGGACAATCACAGAAGCATCCATTTCAATATGAAGGTGTTGAATATTAAGAGATTTTGCCAGCAGAAGCCCATCTCTTAACCCCTATAATTCCGCACTTGTATTTGAAGTCCACCCCAGATTTCTACTAAACCCACTAAACCATTCCCCAAGGTGATTGCGTATGATTCCTCCAGCCCCTGCTGGTCCTGGGTTTCCAATTGAAGCACCATCAGTGTTGAGTTTGAAAGTATATGGAGGGGGTGGTTCCCAAGCAATCATGACAAGATCCTTATGTTTGATGGTTTTACTACTTATGGGTCCGATGCTTAGGAATTCTGCTGCTTTTGCAATTGTTGTTGAAGGAAGATTTGGTGGGCATGATTGAGGTTCAAACAGAGCCATGTTCCTATTCTTCCATAGCATCCAGCAGCCAAATGCTGCGATGGTTCCCCATGGTATGCCATAATGGGGTGATAAATCTGTCATGTTGCATATCTTCTTTAGCCAAGAGCAGAGATTTTGCCCTGCAAAAGGCCAAAAATTCCAAGGCACAGCTATCTTTCTCCATAAAACTTTGGTTCTAGGACAGAAAATCAGGACATGATAGGTGTCTTCTCTATCATTATTGCATAGAGGACAACAATCTTCTTGGGTAATGGATTTTTTGAGTAGATTGCTCTTGGTTGGGAGCTTGTCTTGGCATGCAATCCATAGAAAATACCTTACTCGACTACTGGCCATGATCTTCCATATCCAATCCCTCTCAGTTCTTTCAACAAGGGTGTTATTTGAGTAGATAAAATCTACTGCTGATTTAAGGCTAAACTGCCCATTTGGGGTAAGGTGCCACTTAAGGCAATCTTCTATAGGAGAGATAATTTGTCTAGGAATAGCCTTAATAACTTTGACAACAAAATCAGGGAGTATTATGGAGATAATGTTAAGGTTCCAAGACTCTCTTTCTCCAAACATTTGGGAAACCACCATATTTTCTTCCCCTTCAATAAGTGGGCCAGCAATGAGGTGTCGAAGGGGCCCTAGCCCTGTCCAATCATCAGCCCAGATTCTCACAGTCTTGCCATTCCCAATAGTCCAATTTGTTCCACTATTATAGAAATCCACCCCCATTTTTAGGCACCTTTTATTAATAGACGCCTGCCTATTATTCAAGATGAGTTTTCTTTGTTGATTGGATCCATCTTGGTTGACATACTTATGGTTCAGAATTTGAGCCCAAGGTTGATCTTTTTTATGCCTTAGTCTCCAACAGACACTAGCCATGGCAGCTTTATTCACATCAGCAGTCTTACGAATTCCCAATCCACCTAAGGAACGGGGGGTAGAAACAACATCCCACTTAACTAGATGAAGCTTTCTCTTTTCCGTAGTAGATCTCCAAAGGAAATTTCTTTGCATCCTATCAATGGTCTCACAGGTAGACTTAGGCAAGGGGGCACAATGTGCATAGAAGGAAGAAATTGTTGAGGAGACTTGCTGAATGACAGCTTTCCTTCCAACAAACGAAGGAGGTTTGCCTTCTATCCAGCAAGCCTCAGCCTGATTTTATCGACTAGGAAGGCAAAATCCCTTGGGGAGGATCTGGTATGTGATAGAGGGACCCCCAAGTATTTTCCTAGATCCTTCGTGGTGCTGATGCCTAAAAAAGAAGAGATCTGGTCCTGCCTGGAAGGATCAGTATTTTTGGAGAAGAAGACTCTGGATTTTTCAAGACTTATGGTGAGCCCAGATTTCAGACAGAAATTCTCCAATATGGATTTTACCTCAGAAATAGAAGCGTTGCTACAGCTAGAGAACAGGATTATATCATCTGCAAACATGCAATGAGAAATTGCTAGGCCCCCCCTACAAACTTTTAAAGTTTCCCAACTTCCTTGTTGGACAGCCTGTTCAATACTGAGAGACAAACACTCCATACATAGCAGAAAAATATAAGGGGAGATAGGGTCTCCTTGCCTAATGCCCCTTGAAGGAATAATCCACTCCGAAGGAGAACCATTAATAAGGATAGCCATTCTGGAAGAGGAAATGCACTTCATAATAACATGGAGCTTTATCAGGAGCGCTTGGATTTTATATTGTTGAACTATCTCTGAATCTAGTTTCTAACAGAATTGTACTTCATCCAATTTCAATATTTTCATATCAAGTTATGGCCAACTTACTAAAGCTTCGCAAAGGTGACTGTTAACCTTGAGGTTTGTTAGAACTCAAGGTTTCTTGGCCATTAACATTTAAAATCTCTTCAGTTTCATGCATATAAGCACATCAAATGCTTGGTTTCAAGTTAATAACAACATATGCAAAAAATCATAGCCATAAAATTGGTTTATAGTTGTCCAGCTTCAATTTTCCCAACTAGTAGTTATCAACTCAACTTTGGTTCATAAAGATCACCAAATCCTATTAAGTTCCACTAATAAAATTCAATTCTACATATTAGTTACATCAAATCAAGTGAACTCTAGTGGATTTGGACCCCTAGTTGCTCCCCCAGAGTTGTTATGTTCTTCCCTCCATTTCTTTCTACAAAATGAGAGCACAAAGTCGATACATAGGAGCTCCAAGTGGTAGAGAAGATATATATCAAGGCAATTTGTACTTTGGTTCTCAAAGTACTCTTGATACAATTGTAAAAAATACCTCCCACAATTATACTAATTCCAATTTAGGCAATAATATTTTAGGGAGTGAAGTCTGGGTATTACATGGACACTTACAAACTAATGAAGGAAATCTTAGAATCTTACGGTAGGATTTGTTCTTTTTTTTTTTTTTTTTTCAAGGCAAGAGGTGGGATTTTGTTTATGCTGTTAGCACTCAGCAGATATAAGTTAATACTTTTTTCTATGAAAAATGTTTGGAAGCAAGGCAATGCTTTGCTACAGTAGCGTGGAATCAAGGATATAATATAATCACGTGATGTTATTTAGACTGTCCCTTCTTCCCTCATGTCCTTTGTCATTAAGATATAGCAAACAAAATGTTAGGGAAGGCCCTGCTTTTGGCAGATTAGAAATGTTAGGGAGAAACGCCTCGAGACAGCCGATTAAAAAGTCTAATATATAAGTCAGAAATCCAACTCTGATCCAAAAGTTTAAACTGCTAGGTTTCAGACCCTTATTTACATATTAAGTGCTCTTTTCCATCTCTCGAGTCAATTCTCCTCTTTCATGAGTAACCCCTCACATTAAATCCAAGTTTACAAACTCTTCTCTGATCCGACTTTAATACTCAACACAAGGAAGAAACGCCTCGAGATAGCCCATCAAAGAACCCAATATGTAAGTCAGGAGTTCAATTTTGACCCAAAAGTTTAAACTGTTAGGTCTCAAGGCCTTATTTACATATTAACCAATCATGAACCATCATGAATCATGAACTGCAGGGAGGCAAAACTGATATGGAAGCTAGCCCCTATCCAATGGGAAGGAATGATGGAGCAACAAGGGAATTTCCGCAACTGGTGGACATCAATCTCAGAAGCCAGGAATAGACCAGAAGGTGGGCAACATATTTCGTTGTCTGTCCATATTCTATGGCAGATATGGAAAGCTAGGAATGAGGAGGAATTTAATGGAAAAAAAAAAACAGCCTTGGAAGACAATTCAGAAGGCGCATCAGGAATGGTTAGAAATGGTGGAATTAGATACTAAGGAATCTAGGATGAGCACAGACGAAACAATAGCTCTACAGCAACACAGTTCGCAGTCAGCTTCAGAATATGGGATACTGGAAGTACGGATTGGGGTAACATCAGATATATCCAACCACGCCTTTGGCATTGGAATCAGCCTGAATCAAGGAGATCAAGGACCACACCGAGGATGGGCGCTACGAGCAAGAAGTTCAGGATCAATTCTGGTGGATGAAGCAATTGCACTGAAGCTGGCAATGTGTAAGACAGCCACAACGCAAGCCAGGGAAGTGCAATTCCAAGTGCAAAACCCACAAATCCTTAACAATATTCGCACAAACAGAGTAAGTGAGATTAGATTAGCGACTGTTGTGGATGACATTCTTCAATTAAGCCAATTGTTTCATATGTGCTCCTTTTGCCTAGTTAGAAAAGATAAGACTCAATTAAGCTACAAGCTTAGCATTCATGCCTTGGGCATTATTTTTGATGAGGAACATTGGTTTCCTTAGTGGTAAATATGCCGCTTGTAAAGTTTAATCGAGCCCTTGCTCGCACTTGTATATCTTTTGTCAAGCAATACAATCAATTATCGTTTCGAAAAAAAAAAAAAATGAACCACTTTTCTTCAAAATCCAAACTGGATTTTTTTGGACCCTTGCCAACCCTTGACTCCTTGGTCTAATACTAACCGGACCTCCTACCAAACTCATGACGCACTTGATCCAACAGGAGTCGAATTCTTTAGCACTTTGGCACTTTGATCCACTATCAAGAAGAAAATTTTCACTGGTCCAACTCCTAAAAGAATCGACTTGCCCATGAGTTGTGCAGTTTCGTAACCTGAAACTCTGATACCACTTGTTAGGAAGAAATGCCTCGAGAGAGCCCATCAAAGAGCCCAATATGTAAGTCAAGAACTCAACTCTAACCCAAAAGTTTAAATTGTTAGGTTTCGTGCCCTTATTTACATATTAAGTGCTCTTTTCCATCTCTCGAATGAGTGTGAGACACAATCCTTTACTCATGAATTTAATAAGAAATTTTCCGCCTTTTTTATGCAAAAAAATTGTGCTGCTGTTTGGATACAATATGAAAGAAGTGATTGCGCATTTTAGCTGGTTTAATTGTAAGTATATTTTACAAACTGCATGGCTTGGAGGAATTCATATGGCTGAAAAAGAAAAAGAAATATTGCAATATACACTAATTGTATACTAAAGGGAGTGCGGATACGGTAGATTTTCGTCAAGAAATCAAAAGTTTAATCATTTGAAACATTGAATGCAAATTGTGCGAGTCTCTATTCATGTGCGCGGAGCTGGATTTCTATCCCATTCTAAACCATTTCTTTGATTTAGTTCCCACAATGTTGGAAGTTTTTCTCCCTCGTGTTAGCATTCATATCAACGGCTAGTTTTGGGTCCGTGAAATTTGCACGGGATGATGTTAGTGAAATTGATCTTCTACTGCATTCTATGTGAAAATCGATCTTCTGTATAATTCTATTCTATTATGTTTGTTAAATTAGAGATCAAAACTAGGTATCTTCTAAGATTACTGTTAACATAAACTAAGGAGAAAGCATTAAATTAAACATAAAATTTTCGTTAACCAACAAGCAGGAGTTTGGATAAAGAGAGAAACTTGATTTGCATAATAGTAAAGTATATCTGTATAAGGGCTTGCTAGATCAGTGCAAGAATTGCGAACATTTATAGTGTAGCAGGTCAGTATATGTTTTAATTGGATTAATTTCACTTTATCCTCTCAAACTATACGCGGTATTCCATTTTGGTTCCTAAATTTCAAAATCGGATACTTTTCTCCCTCAACTTTCAAAATCATACCACCTAAGCAAAAATATTGATGGAATCCAAAAAAGTAATGGTGGATCGAGAGTGTGGGCCACATGTGCCCTTGTGCAAGGGCATTATAGGAAATTCAAGGAAAATGTCTAAAAAAAAAACGAAATGGGGAAGGAAATTAGGGGTATCATCAAGAAAGGAAACTTTCCCTCTACTTAACGTCTACATGTGGGTCATTGATTTAAGAGTTACCCGAACAAAGTCATAAACCCGATCCAAGACATAAAAAATCTAGGATCGTCTTCCTCAAACAGAAGATTTTTCTCTCTTGCAGTGTCGCAGCAGAAGAATGAAGATTTAAAAAGGCCTATGAACTTCGTTCAGCAAAAACCCCTAGGGATGGGAAAACAGGAATTGCAATGGTGGAAAAAAAGCACTACTGATAACATCATGGACAAGCATAAACCCTGACAGAAGATTTTATCGATGTGACAAGTAGGGGGTACGGTCAATTAGGGTTAAATTTGTTCTATCCTTTGAGTTTTTTTTAATATGTTTGGTGTTTCAAATATTTTCTAATGTTTGATTAGGAAATTGGAGGCTGTTGATATTAAGATTGGGTTGATCCTGAAATGAGTCAAAGGGTAAAAGAGATAATACCTAGTCTATTGAGATCGATGAACAAGATGGAAGCTAAGATAGCAGGCTTGAAAGAGAACTCAAGGTGGCTGCAAGGAAAAGTGAGGAGGCTGAAGATGTACATAATCTTCCAGTGGGTATACATTGAAGTGTGGTTTCTACTGGCAAAACTTGAGGTAAAAAATGACCACAGACATTGAGAAGAAGAAGCATTATGATATATGAAGTAGTTTGTTTAGGATAAATCTAAGGTTAGTTGCAACTTTTGTGTAGGTGTTAGCAATAGGTAATATAGTAGACTATGTATTAACATATTTTAAAAGAATGAAATCAGGTAGTGTTGCTGTAATATTTTGCCTTGTTTTGTTGTATGATTCGCTACAAAGCTGTTTACTCGGATGAAATGTAATTTTGCTATCACATATAAGATTATGAGGTTAGTTTCTAAGTGGGCTTTGATTGACTGGAATCTTGTGTGAAATAGCCAAAAAATGTGATAGTGGTAATAATGAGCAACTGATATTTGAACTGGATTAAGCCAACTGTGATTACATATCATTCTGAGAAGAAAAAGACATGTTCAACGTTTGCCCAAGCTATAACAGCAAACAAAACAAATACTAGTAGACTAGTTCATCCAAAAACAAAAATAGCAGAACCTTTTTTTGACCACAAAACTAATTCAACACAAGACATTTAGTGGTCCAAAATGAACAAAAAGACCCACCACATGACTTTTTGGCACCAGAACTTCGATTTCACAACTTACCAAATTCATTCCCTTCTCCATGGAGCTGCACATTCCCAATTCCACCTAAATGCATGTTATGGCCCGCAGCAGCTTGTAGAGTAGATACGTTAAAACAGATATTGCCATTCCACATGAAAGGTGCTGGTTGAATTAATGGTTCCACTTTATGAGCTCTTTCTTTATCAGCCTTTTTTTTTTTTTTTTTTTTCTACATCTTTGTCTTTTTCCACTTCAGCAGAACTTATGTTATCAAAATTTTCTGGTTCCATTGCATGATCATTTTTGCTGTCAGTTTCGTCTGCCTTGTTTAATTCCACATCTGGTGGAAATTCCCCTAATACCTCCGTGTCACTTGTGGTATCAGCCGAAACATCTATTTGTTCAGCCTCTTCCTTAGCCTGATTTTCATGAAAGTTATCTCCTTGCTGATTGGCTCCATCATTAGGATCTCGGGAATGGAAATTCATCACCTTTCCTGTCCCTCCAACTATAGGTGGCAAATAAACCCATTTAACTAAATTTATCCATATCCGTCCATGAATAAATGAGTATGAATATCTTAAATTTTTCCATGTGAGTATAAATGGATTATCCAATAATACCCATTTATTAAATGGATATTATTGGGTAACCCATCAAATCCATTTAAAATTGTCTTTCCCCAAGTCTTCACTTTTCCCCCACCCATTTTTTTTTTCAGATTTTTCATTTTGTCATGATGTTAACTACTTTTGTTTCATTATTATTATTATTTGTTAGTTTTATCTTATCATTTTATTTTATCTTAGTTTGTTAACTTACTCATTTTTCAACATTACCAATTTATGACAAGTTTTAACCTCTTTTCCTACCTTTCCAAAATGAAATTTTAAATTTACACACGAAAAAATGCTAGGAATTCAAAATTTTTGGATTAAATTTTTATGTTAACTTTTATAGTATTTAGTTCAAATTTTTATATTCTTGTTGTTTAATTATTAAATAATATGCAATTTTGCGACATAAAGTACGGATGGGTAAAAAATTGGTAATGAGGCTTATTGAGTATTATAAATAAATATTTAAAACTAATGATGGGTGCAAAGGGTGGTATAGATTGATAACCTAGTTTGCAAAAATGAATTTAAATGAGTTTATAAAAAGTTAAAATAAATGGGTTATAAATGGGTAATTGGGTTAGCCAATTCATTTTTGAAATTACTTATTTATACACATCTAATTAAATGGGTATAAATGGGTTGACTCACTTATACCCATTACCCATTTTAACCAACCCAAACTCATCCAAATCACCCATTTTGACACCCCTACCTCCAACCCTTAAATACATTTCTGCAACCCTATTTGGAGGTAATGTATTCACTATTACCTCACAATCTTTGTCACATGTGCAAAATAATAGTCCTGTCCTGTGTCCAATGGCATGATTGGAAGTTTACAGTACCACCCAAAACCTGCATTTTTAGGGCACCCCAGTCTCTTTGTACACTTATCTAGTAATTGTAATGACCATTTGTACTTTGCCGCCTAAAGTTACTTTTTTCTCACTTTATCCCTTAAACCGTCAGTTGACTTTAACGTTGTGTAATGGTAATGTCAAAAAGACATATATATCCTTAATAGTTAAATGCAGTAATTCCCCTAACTTATTTTGCACTTTATCGTCTAACATCATTTTTTTTCAATTTGTTTGTTTGTCACTAAAATCATTAGTCAACTTCAATATTTTATAACACTTAGGATAAATAATGTCTAAAAAATCAATATTCCTAATACGATAATAAAAAATAATATATTTATAGATATGGCCCTAATTGAATTTCATCCCATAATTATACTTTTTCAAGATTGAGAGAAATATCTTGCTGATTTCATGTAATAATGGAAAAAATAATAAACATTGTTATTGAAAAATATATATGCAAAATTATTATTAAAAGACTAAAAATGCTCGAATATTGTCAATTTCTCTTTATAAATCTGCATATGGTTGCGCTTTTCTTTTAAAAGTTAGATATTTTCTTTATATGGGAGAATACATCTTTTTTTTCATTCGTAATACTTAGAAAAGAGAGAAACATAGTTGATTTGGGGTTCCAAATTTTTGGGTTCATTTCTTTTAGCACAACATGATTAGATGCTATTAAAAATTGTTTGGATTGCTAAATTTTTCTAAAAATCTTTTTGTTGCATCATAGGCACGTTTCTCAATCATCTTTTTATTTTTTTTAACCACCTTTTTAGTTTACAAATATCAAATCACAAAAAAGTATTAGAATATTATTTCTAAAAAACATTCCAAATAATCTTCAATCCAAACAAATCTATAGGACTTTAATAATATTTTTATTGTTTATTTTTCACTAAATAATTTTGTTTTTTCCTCTTATCAAATAAAATGAGCAGGATATTTTCCTCTATCTAAAAATTTGTAACTATGGAGATAAAATCTAACAAGAGTTATATCAATAATTTTCATTATTATGTTAGGGATACTGAAAATTTTTAAACATTATCCGTCTTAAGTGGTTTTAAAGATAAACAGACAAATTAAGAGAAAATAATATTAGAGGGATAAAGTGAAAAATGGGCAATACCTTAAGGAGATTTATTGGAATTAATCCCTAGGGGCATACATGTCTTTTTGACATTTCCGTTACATAATGTTAGAGTTGACTAATAGTTCAGGGGAAAAAGTGAGAAAAATAATGTTAGGGGTTAAGCGTAAAAATGGTTAATCCTTAAGGGGAGTTTTTGTGATTAACCCTTTATATTCTAAGGGTATGGAGAATTGCAATTTTGGCACCTCATGTTGACCTGTGTGCCAAATTAGTCCCTAATGTTTCCGCCAAAATAAATCTAGTCCCCAAAGTTTGTGATATTAGGTAGATTTATGATAATTAATGGAAATGAATTGATAACTAATGGTCAACATCAAATTACCATTAATTTGTAACTTTTACTTTGCACTTTTTGGTTCCCATTGTTTTAATTTTAAATTATTGTGTTTCTTTAATTTTTAAATAATGATATTAAGGGTTTTAGCGTGAATTGAAATGCATATTAAAATGAAATAGTATTAAATGGGTAATAAGAATTCTAATTAAACTTCTTTTTTCTACTTCTTTTTTTAACTTTATTTCATTTATTCATGCTAATAATGTATCATATGTTTCTTTTCTTGTGTATAGTTAGTCTCAAATTTGGTATTATTTCATTTAATATCATTTCATTCTAATTTGCATCACAATTCATACTAAAACTTTTAATATTACTATTTAAAAAGTAGAGAAATATAATGATTCAAAATCAAAGCATTAGGAACTAAAAGTGCAAAGTTAAAGTTGTTAACTGCTAGTCATGATTCCATTTCCATTAGTTCTTTTAATTTACCTAAAATCACAAATTTTGGGGATTAAATTTGTTTTGGCCGAAATATTGGAAATCAATTTGGCAAGAAACCAAATATTGAGGACCAAAATTGTAATTCTTTGTTATGGATGCTTATTGCCAACTTGTATTGATTGCGGCTCCTTCTTGTGGGAAGACTCTGTTTCTGATTTGCGATCCCGTACGCTACGTTGGCAATCGCAATATTTTAAGTGTTAAATACTGCTGAACCCAAAATATTCTATCAAAAGATACCTTTGTGTGGTCTGAAAGTCAGCATGCCTTTTGGGTTGGGCTGTTGGTTTGGCTTAAGTTTTGGGTGTGTGTGTTATTTGCGGTTGGTTGAGAGAAAAGGAATTGCGGAGTGGATAAAAGCCGTTGGTGAGCTGTAACAGGCAATAGTCTTGGTGTTTCCCCTCCCCCTTTCCTTCCATCCCACATCGATTGTGAGTGGTGTGTGTGCGTAGAACTTAAGTTCCTCAGTGTGGCCTGAAAGTCAGCATGCCTTTTGGGTTGGGCTGTGGGTTTGGCTTAAATTCTGGGTGTGTGTGTTTTTTGCGGTTGGTTGAAAGATAAAACTAATATATTTTTTATAACTTTTAAAAAACTAATGTATATCAGAAGGCAAATTACACACATAAAAATATATGTAAAGAAAGAGAAATAAATCAACCATATAATATCAATAACACCATAAGAGCAACAAGGCTCTCAAACTTTCACTATTTTCATGATAATAATAAATCTATCTATTTATAGATTAGATGACTTGGTAAACAAGTTTTACAGTCACAAGAAATTTTTTAATAAAATGTTAATTCTTAAATAATAAAACTACCATAACTTGACTCCAATAAAAGTACTAAAACATTAATTTGGCTAAAACACTGCTAAATAATAATATGAAATTTTCTATCTATTAGCCTTAATTTAATATATCAACATTGTCTCCCTTAAATCAAACTGCCTATTGAATTAGGTTCACCGTAATCAAGATCAATAATCTCTCTTACAAATTTAGTCACATCACTTTGTATTGGTTCTTTAACTTTAAATACTTTTCTCATTTCAATAATCTACGCACCTTCATAGACTGTTTTCGTCGCACAATTTGATATCAATTTATTGACAACTCTTTTCGTAATTTTAATAGTCACAATTCAATTGACAGTATTTTTCTCCAATCTCTATCTTCACAATCACAATTAATTTGACAATTCTTAAACCAATCTCATGACCCAATTTTCAACAACCGGTTATTCCATGACCAATCTTGTGATCTAACTCAATCAGTGGACTTCTTCCAACCAATCTTGTGCTCCAAATCTCTAACAGTGAAAATGTTCAGGACTAGTTTCGTAAAACTATAAGAGATAAATTTCATAAAATTAATATTTATGAGAAGGCAAATTATACACATAAAAATATATGTGGGAGAGAAGAGGAATAAATCAGCTATATAATATTAATAACACCATAAAAACAAGACTCTCAAGCTTTCACTCTTCTCAACTTACGAGAATAATACAATTCTCTATTTATAAACTAGATGACTTGATAAACAAGTATTACAATCATAAGAAATTTACTAGTAAAATATTAATTTTTAAATAATAAAACTACCGTAATTTGGTTCCAATAGAATTACTAAAACCTTAATTTACTAAAATACTACTAAATAATAAGATGATAATTTCTATTTTTTAATCTTGATTTAAAATGCTAACATTATTATCAGCAGAATTCGGATTGTTTCGTGCGGGCTGCAGAATTCGGAGTGTTAAAGACTATTATTATGCAATACTATAATGCAAATGGTAGTAGTATTTGCTCATGGAGCCATGGTAGGATCCCTTCAATTTCCAAACCGTGTCGAAGGATTATAACCTTCCAGTTCCCCTTGGAAGATACCATTCGCATTTCTACATTAACACGGACAGGTTGTAGTGTAAATATCAGGTTATAGTACCGTGGCCATGGATGAAATGACGGAGCCAGGATTTTTTTTTGGGGGGGGCCAAAATTTTTTCCTAATAAAATTATCTTAATATATTATGTTCAAAATAATTTTCTTCTATTTAAATATATGAAAAATATCAAATATTAAATTTAATTATAAAGGTATGTCTATTCATAAATATGCGGTATAGTCATAACAAAAATTAACAAAAAAGATAACTTTTGATTAAATATCTTATAATATCACAAACCATCCAATTTGCACATTATGAGAAGATGCTCTCCAATATGTCACCTATGCAATATATATATATATATAATCATGTAATATAAATGTAACTATTTTCAATTGAAAAAAGATAAAAGTTATGTTAACATAATTTGAAATTTCAATATCTTTTCTTAGAAGTAAATTGAGCTCTACGCTCTTTCATAGAACTAAATTCATCTATGATTGAATCACTGCTAAATTTTTCAGCAACTTCCTTTTCTATATACACAGTTAGACAATCATTCAAGAAATTATCTTGCATCTTGTTTCGGAGCTTTGTCTTGATTATTTTCATAATTGAAAATGCCCGCTCTGTAGTTGCAGTTGATATAGGAAGAGTAAGAACAAGTCTAAAAAATTTGTCAATTAGAGGATATGTCACTGATTTTCTTATCTTCACCAAGCCTTGACATAACTCATGAATACCAGATAATTCTTGCAATTCATGATGATTTGGAATGTCGAACTCAAAATATTGAAGTTCTATTCTTAGACGTACTAGTTCTTGCTTTCAACAATTATGAATTGGGTCTTTTTAGCCCATTAACAATTATGAATTGGGTCTTTTTATTCTAATACATCACATTGGGTCAATTTACTATGGAACATCAAATTATATGTTTAAATTTTGAAAGTTAAATAATTAGTACAATAAAAAATAAATAACTTTTTCTTAAGAAAAAAATTAATTCAAAGATGACTAATTCATATATATATATATATATCTCAACTCTCATAATATAAACTAAAATTGTAAAAATTTAGGGGGGGCCAATTTTATTTTACACACATATTTACATATTATGAATTAAAATTTTGAAAACTTAGGGGGGGCCATGGCCCCCCTCTGTCTCCCCTCTGTCTCCCCTTGGCTCCATCATTGCATGGATGAACAGTGCCAGCGGGGTGTGATGGATTATTGGAGCATCTTCTTTCTTTTTTTTTTTTTAACAATAAAAAGGCACGGAAAGTTATTGCAACGGCCTCCCTCTCTGACGTGTGGGGACCTTGAGCTTCAGCTTTTCTCCTTCCAGTTGAACTAGTTTCATTCCCGTGCAAAAAATGCAGGAGACCATTTTGTGTTGAATAATAACACAAGGTAATTCAGCTTAAATTTGAAAACTAAAAAAATTTAATTAAGTAATGAGTAAAATAGATATTATTAATCTCTTATAGAGTAATTGTTGAAAAAATATTTAGAAACGATAGATAGGATGTGCTATATCTAAATTTTTAGGTGAGAGTTAGCCAAGAACAATGAACACAGTCTAGTAAACATTTGATTAGTCAAAAAGATAAAACAAATTATCTCAACCGTTTCAAATTTCAAGATTTTGTAATATCCAATCACTAAATTAAGCAATATACATATATTTCATTGTCATATAGTACATCATATTATGCAACTATAAATTCTAGTGTAATACTAACTATTAACGATATTATTATTGCATGTGGTGTGAATATTATTAATGGAGCAAAAGTTAATTAGTAGGAATTAATATTTTTACAAGGGTCTCTCGTTAAAATATATCTCAAGTGTTTTATTTTTGAAAATGTAAGATTAATTAAGAAAAGTAAATAAATACAAGAAAAGATAGATAAAATTATATAAGGAAAATATATAAATACAAGGAAGGGTAATAATTGTTAATATGTGCATATACCTAGATGTGTTAACGAGTGCCACCCACCCGTTGGCCAATTTAGAAAAAAAAACCCTTTTAACAATGAGGCAATCGAAAGCCATCCCTATAGTAATCAACATCCTTTAATAGCAAGCTTTAAGATTCTTGCAAATTCATGTTCGCACTGTTCTAATTTTGCGTTAAAGCATAACTCAGCAAAACCCACAGATTCTGCTCATAATTAGAGGCAGCTCAAAATTGAATGATCTCAGCAAGCATGACTACTATATGAATCAGCTCAACACATGTTCCAAATAAGCAACCTTCCAGTCGTTTGCATTTGCATGAGCAACACAGCAGTACATCATTGCACCTGTTGAAATGCCTTGAATCAGATTTTCGATCTCCGCTGAGCTGTTTGGGGGTCTCGCTGCCCGGTCAGCGAGTTGGGGTGCCCCAGCCGGGGCGCGTCGCCCCCGGCGGGGGTTCAGGGGCAACACCTCCGAAGCTTACGGTATATATTAGATATCGTATCCATTTTAGTTTGGGTCTCGGTTTTTTGGCCTAATTTTTGGGTCCAATTCGTTTTGGTTATTTGGTTGTATATATATACCTTATATCCATTCTATACAAAATATCTGATACATTTCGAACCCTAATAAAAATCTGATTTCCCCCAAATTTATTCTTGTTTGTTCTTGTTTGTTCTTCCGTTCCGCTGCATCTGCTTTAACAGCACCATTTGCTATCATATATGACTAAGGAAATCTAGCTGTGCAAGACCAAATCCTGGCTGATATATATTCCTGTAAACAGAAAACTCAAATATATATTATCAACAATCATAACTAAAGATTATGCTCAATAATCGAGTTCGAAAAGCATATCTGTACAGGCATAGATTTTGTCAAGCTCTTCAATAAATAAACGTCACGATTCCATCTTGCCACATCCAAATATATGTATCTTAGGTTGAAACTTGTAAAAACATACTACTATCTTTTTTTTGATAGGTGTTAATTAAAAGAGAGAGAATTTCTCTAAGTGTGGAAGAACAAAGGAGGTGATAAATTTTGTAGGGATTTGTCTTTGATGATTTGTTCAATAGAGAGGAAAGGAGGGAAATTTTCATCTGAATTTTTTTTTTTTTTTTAACTTCGAATAGGAAATTATAATGGCGTTGAAGTGTTAACAGGGGCCCAACCGCACAGGCTCCGTCCTCGTCCTTCTTCTCCGTCCTTCTGCATTAACTCTACCTGATCCCTCTTTTTGATTTGTTGATCCCTCTTTTTTATGGAGACGGGGTAGGAACGGTCATCAGAAGAACTATCCTTGAACAGTGCACGGTCAGGATTTGGTTCAAAAAAATTGTATGGTCCAAATCATTTCTTGTACCTTGTTTTTAACACCGTGTGTGGGGGTCACAAAAATTTATTTTAAAGTTACACGTTGTGCAAACAAAGTTACGTTGTATAAAAACAAAGTTACGCGATATTTAAAATACACAAAACTGCTAGGAACGGTTACACCTGCAACCCCGTTCCTTCCTGTGGTCCCTTTTGCATGAACGTGGTACATTTTGGCATTTCGCCGAGGCTCTCTCTCTAATTTATCACTCACCGACACAATTAACACCCTCCACGCCCTCCCTCCCTCCCTCTCTCTCAGCACACCAAACATGCACACATACACACCGACACCAAGAACACAAACTAGCTCCATTAACAGCACTCTCTTTTCCTCTCTCCAACTCTCTCTTGGCCTCTCCTTCCCTAACAGCACACACTAGTTCACACACTACACATACAATTGCGCACATTTCACTCCACCCCTTTCCCTCGAAACTTTGTCAATTCCGCACACACTACACACCAGAAACACACAATTGCACGCACAAGTAAACACTTGAAATAAAAAAAAAAGTCAGGATGATGGTGTTGGGTTCCTCCAAAGTTTCTAGAGTTTGAGAGCAGCACTGCCATTATCATGGAAAAGCTAAAGCCATTGCCAAGGTCCCTTCATTTTATCTTTAAGTTCTAGATCATGAAATGGGTTTTGTAAGGTTTCAAATTGTTATTTTTGACGTTGTATGGCTGATTCTCTGGGCTTATTTATGTTATACATCTCATGAGGAGCATTTTGGTATAAGTTTGGTGAAGTATATGCTTGTTTTGAATGAGTTTATGAAATAGAGATCCGACTGTAAATAGTGGGTCTGTTTGGATTGTGAATTATTAGAGATATTTTTACTGTAGCACTTTTTGTGATGTGATGTATGTGAGATAAAAAGGTAATTGGGAAGGTAAAAAGGTGTATTGAAAATTGTAATGATGATGCAAGCAAATAAATTTGGAAAAATAAAGCCCAATCCAAACAAACCCAGTCATTTTTGCTACTTTTCACCCAATTTCTCTAAAAACCGAGGGCAAAAATGGAATCTATTCGAAAGACTCAGTGAATGGGGAAAGTTCGGGGTAAATCCATCACCGGAAGGTGATGACCGGTGTTGGTTGCTGGCGGCAAAGGCTGGCGGCACTACCGTTGCCGCTGCTCATTTCTACCATGGCTACGGTTTTGAAGCTCCAAGGAAATAAGAAAGAAGAAGAGTTTTTTTTTTTTTAATTAAAAGAGACTTTTATTAATTGGGAAAACATGCGTACACTATATCACCCATATCCAACCACCCTTCTACGAAACGATGGGAAACCCACCTTATCCATGCGAACACCCCCCTTGACCAGCCGCGGCAGATCAGAGAATCTATCAAATAGCTGTCCTACCTCCGAATCGGCACCGACATTCGCCAGATAATTTGCCGGCAAATTCGCTTCCCTATAACGGTGCGAGATCGTGTGAAAATGTTGTTGAAACCCAAGCAACTCGTCCAGCTCCCTCTGCAATTCCCATGGACACGCACAAGCCCCTTGAACGATTCGAACGAGTGTAAGCGAATCTGCCTCCAAATGTAAATCCAAATAACCTCGGGCAATGAATCAACTTCTCTCTTTTTGAGAGCACCTTTCTCTTTCCTTGAGAGAACTTTCCCCCCATTGGTGGGTTTTCAAAACTTTTCAAACTCCTAAACTCACGAATCCCGGTAATGCACTAGATTTCAACAACCTTCCTAAAATCCAAACACTAGCTTTTGATTCTTGTTCGGACATAGTATTGGCATGAGTTATTGCAAAAAGTAGTGGCAGGACTGGAGTAATGGAAACATTTGTTGCAGAGGAATGAGAAGAAACGTAGTTATGAAGTTGCAAGCTGTGTCGATCTTGATAGCATACGCTTTTCTCGCAGCCACAGTTCCAACTGTGAGTTATTGTTAATTCCTGAGCTATTCATGTCTAAGTATTTGTGTATTGTGGTTAAGCTACTGTTTTTCTGGTTTTCTGGTTTTTGTCTCTGTTCGGTGGTATGCATTTTTTCTTTCAGCAGTGTCCGTGCCCTGAGCTTCTCTTAGTTCGGTAGTTTTCTCCCTCATCTTTCTCTTCTTCTTGTCCTCTCTGTTCCTGGTGTCTGTCCTCTCATCTCCTTACTCAGTAGTGAGTTTTTTCCCCGTAGGACCTTGGACTGTTTCTATGGAGGTAATGAACTCACTGGAGCTACATTGGACTTAGGGGATCTAGAAAGTGGGGTTAGAGAGTGTAAGGATAGTATAATAGGTAGAATTATGGGTGAGAAGGTGGTGAGCTTTACAGGGATTAAAGGGTTCGTCACGGTAGCATGGGGGTATCCCAAAAATTTGGGAGTAGTAGAGCTGGGTCCGAACCTTTTTCAATTCAATTTACCGAACCCTGGTGATAGGGAAAAGATCCTGGAAAGAGGACCTTGGGTTATAGATAACCAAATGCTGGTGGTGAACAGGTGGATGGAAGGTATAGAAGGTAATATGGAGGCCTTTAAATTGGCTCCTATGTGGGTGCAAGTGTGGAATTTACCGATTCATTGGATTACTAAAGAGATTGGTCGTAAGATAGGGGCAGTGTTTCATCAAGTCAAGGATGTTATAATCCCCCAAATGGGGGGTAAGGAAGGAAGGCATTTGAAGATGTTTGTGACTGTGGATTTGTCAAAACCCCTGCTAAGAAGGACCATAGTAAAAACTGAGGAAATTTTGACTTGGGTAGCGTTTAAGTACGAAAGATGTCCTGATTTCTGTTATAATTGTGGGTTCGTAGGACATGGTGAGAGAACTTGCACCAGTCAGCTAGAAGTGTTAGGTAGAAATGTGGACAATCAGTATGGCCCCTGGTTGAGAGCAGGAAACACTAAGAGCTCACCACAGACCAAGCAATCTAGACATGAGGTGGATAAGGATAAACGTTACTGGAAGTTCCTCAATGGAAATTTAGTTGAAATAGCCCAGCCGAGTAGTGTTCTGGAAAAGAACCAACTAGAGTTGAATAAGGTCTTGGAGAGGGAGAGGCAGGATCGTCAGAACCTTTCTAAAGACCTGAATGATTTGAGTGTTGATGGTGAAGTGTCTGGTCTCTTTCAGGAGGAAGTACACACAGGGGGTTCTCTTAGGCAACAAGAGGTGCAGGAACAGGCTGAGAGGGGTAAGGATGAACAGAAAGGCGCTCTTGTAGTTGGAGCAGCCAAGACCCCCCTTGTAGAAAGTTGTGCTGAGATGGAGGAGGATAGCTCTCTGGCTATACCAGTTGTTAGTAATGTTGGTAATTTGGAGGGAGCTCTAGAGGGAGAAATGCTATTACAGGAGATGTTTAATAAAAATGGGAAAGTGCAGGAGGCTATTAGGAAGCAGTAAGCTAGATTGTATAGAAAGGTGACTGCCCCTATCAAATCTAGAAGATCCTTAAGAGAGCTGAATAGGCAAGGAAATATTCAGGCTGGTGGGGGGAAGAGGAAAACAATACTGAAAGATGATGAAATGGATTGCGAGGAAAGTGTAAGTCAGACCTGTAAGAAAGCTAAATCTTTTGAGATGATGGTAGTTCTAGAGCCTGACCAAGAGGAGGAGGGGCCCATCCTTAATGGGGCCCCCAAGTGCTTATGAGGGTTGTGGTGTGGAATTGTCAAGGAGTGGGGAGCCCCTTGACAATTCCCCAACTGAGGGAGGTTAACAACCTCTTCTCTCCAGACATTCTTTTTCTGAGTGAGACTAAGAATAGGGAGCAGTACATGGCCAGAGTTAAAAGCTGGTTAAGGTTTGACAATAGTGTGGTTACTGAAGCTATGCATAGATAAGGTGGTATGTACCTGTTTTGGAATGAGGGGGTTAGAATCTTAACTACTCTCCAAACAGCTTTTACTATTGAAGCTAAAATTGGAGGTAGAGGACCACAGGATGAGTGGTGGTTCATAGGAGTGTATGCTAGTTGTGATGATCATGTTAGAAAACAACAGTGGAAGGTGTTAAAGGAAAGGAAAAGACTGTGGGGAGGAGAAATATGTCATTGCTGGAGATTTTAATGATATTACTTCTAATGAAGAGAAGTGGGGGGGTGTCCAGAGAGAGGAGAAGAGTTTCATGGCCTTTAAGGACTTTATTGCAGAAAATAGTTTAGTGGACTTAGGCTACGAGGGTCACCCCTGGACTTGGAGCAACCACTGGGATAATTTAGGGGAAGTAAGGCAAAGATTAGATAGATGCCTTAGTAGCTGTGAATGGAGCCAGAAGTTTGAGGGGGCGGTTTGTAAGCACATAGAGTCTTATGCTTCTGATCATAGTTTGATTATGTTGGACTCTGAGCCTGCTTATAAGAAAAAGAATAAAAGATTCTACTTTGACAAGAGATGGCTTCAGAAGGCTGGTTTTCAACAAGTTATTGAGAAGGCATGGAGTAAGGAGGAACAAGGTACTAAAATGTTTAAAGTGACCAGGAAAGTGAGAAATTGTAGGGTGGAAATCTTAAAGTGGAAAAACACCTTCCAAGCGAATTCTAAGGTTAGCATTAAGGACATCAAGAGCAAACTGGAAAACAATGAGAGGTCCAACTTGGAGAACAAAGGGGTCATTAGGAATGAGCTGAAGGATCAACTGAAGAAGGCTTTTAGGGAGGAGGAATCTTTCTGGAGCCAAAAAGCTAGAGTACAATGGCTTAGAGAGGGTGATAAGAACACCAGTTTCTTCCATGCGTCTGTAAGAGGTAGGAGGAACAGGAATAGAATCTCTAGTGTCCAAAGAGATGATGGTTCTTGGACAAAGAATGAGGAGGATATTGTGGATGAGATGTCCTTGTTTTATAAAAATCTGTTTGCCAGTGATGGGATAGGAGACAGTTCTGAGGTTTTAAGGGGTATTACTCATTCTATTACTGAGGAGATGAATTTCAATCTGACCAGACCAGTTCTTGAGGAGGAGATAAGATCTGCCATTTTTTCCATGAACCCGGATAAAGCACCAGGTGTAGATGGAATGACCCCCCTGTTCTTTCAAAGATCCTGGAACGTGATCAAGAAGGATGTAACCCAGGCAGTCCAAGATTTTTTTGTGTCTGGTTGCATGCTGAAGTCCATTAATCACACTATTATCTCTCTGATTCCCAAGGTCCTGAATCCCACATGCTTGAAAAACTATAGGCCTATAAGTCTGTGTAGTGTGTTGTACAAGATCATTTCCAAAATTTTAGCTAACAGATTGAAACCAGTTCTTGACAAATGCATCAGTAAAAATCAGTCTGCCTTCATCCCGGATAGGCAAATTCTTGATAATGTGATTATAGCTCAGGAATACATGCAATATCTGAAAAACAAAAGGCTTGGGAAAGAAGGGTATATGGCTATCAAGTTAGACATGGCTAAAGCTTACGATAGGGTGGAATGGCACTTCTTGAAAGCTATGATGCTTAAAATGGGTTTTTGTGAAAAATGGGTATACTGGATTGCAAGATGCATGGAGACTGTTTCATACTCTTTCAACTGCAATGGGGAGGTAAAAGGATATGTGAAGCCAGGTAGAGGGATAAGACAGGGTGATCCACTGTCACCTTATCTTTTTTTGATTTGCTCTGAAGGGTTCTCAAACTTACTCCAAAGATCTGTTGAGGATAGGAGCTTGAAAGGCGTGAAAATTAGTAGGCAGGGACCAAATATTACTCATCTTTTCTTTGCGGATGACTCACTCATTTTCTGTGGAGCTGATAAGCAGCAAGCTGAAGAAATCATGAGAATCTTAAAGGTCTATGAACAAGCTTCTGGACAATTGATCAACTTAGAGAAGTCATCTGTGATCTTTAGCAAGAATGTAGAGAGAAGGCAGAAAAGTGAGATTTGCAGTATACTAGGGGGTATGGAAGAAGTGAAGCAAGGAAAGTATCTTGGTCTACCCATGGTGATTTCAAGGACAAAAGACCAAATCTTCGGATACATAAGAGAAAACATCAATAGAAGATTGGAAGGCTGGAAGAATAAGCTGTTAAGCAATGCAGGAAAGGAAGTTATGATTAAAGCTGTCACAATGGCCATGCCCACATATGCTATGTCGTGCTTCAAATTGCCAAGGAAACTTTGTAAGGATATCAGTTCAGCTATGGCAAACTACTGGTGGGGGGAAGCTAATGGGAAAAACAAAATGCACTGGATTTCTTGGCGGAAAATGGCTAGGGACAGAAAGGAAGGGGGACTGGGGTTCAAGGATTTGGAGGCCTTCAACAAAGCTCTATTAGGTAAACAGATCTGGAGGATAATCACCAAGCCTAATCTACTTATGAGCAAGGTCCTGAAAGCCAAATATTTTCCTAAGGGGTCTATCTTTAATTGCAAAGTGCAAGGCTGTGCGTCTTGGTTTTGGAAAGGCCTGATAAGTGTGAGGGAGATGGTGGAAGAAGGTGTACTGCGGAGAATTGGTGACGGGAGCAGCACTAAAATATGGGATCACAAGTGGATACCAAAAGCCCCGAATGGCAGGCCTTCTACTCCAAGACCCCAAAACTGTGAGTATGACACAGTCCAACAACTCATCACCAATAGAAGATGGAACACAAATATAATCTTTAGACTCTTCAACAAATCTGATGCAGAAAGTATACTCGGTATTCCAATAAGTCTAGCTGGTAGAGCAGATTCTAATTATTGGAAATACAGTGAAGGGGGTGTGTACACAGTAAGATCAGGCTACAAGAGATTAATGGAAGATAGTTCAGGCACAAAAACAAATATGGAGAATGCAGGAACAAGCCTTGATGCTGGTGGTATCCAAAACAAACATCTTTGGAACACTCTGTGGAAGCTCAATATCAAGCATAAAGTTAAAATCTTCATCTGGAAGTGTATCAATGGTGTTTTACCTGTCAGAGAGGCTATACACAAGAGAGCTGCATTAGGGGATCCAGTGTGTAAAGGATGTGGAGAAGAGCCTGAGACAATTGAGCATACCTTACTGCAATGCCCTCTAGCACAGAAGATTTGAAAAGTAGCTCCATTAGTATGGGATGGAGCTAAAGACCAGACAGGGAACTTTCAAAGATGATGGAGTACAATTACTGAGGCTAGGAAAAGGCAAGAAGGGAGAAGCCACATGGGACTTACGGCTAATATACTGTGGCAGATATGGAAGGACAGAAATAAGAGGGAGTTTGAGCATCATACTGGCAGCCATCCGTGTAGTGTTATTCAAAAAGCACACAAGGAGTGGCTAGAACTAGAGGATCTAGAGCCTATGAAGAACTCTAGGAGTACAACAGAAACACTGACGACTTTGGAAGAGGACTGTCATGCACAACAAAGCCAGGACCTCATCATTCTGAAGATGGCAACCAGAAGATCACAAAGACATGCAGTGCTAGGAATTGGAGTTGACATTTCTAGGATGCAAACGGAGGCAAAGGAGTTGTGGGCCTTAAAAGACAGAAGCTCGGGTGACCAAAATATTGATGATGCCGCAGCTGTTCAATTGATTTTATGCAAAGCTTTGGACAGACATTGGAGCAACATCAGTATACAAATTCACAACAAGGACCTACTGAAGCGCCTCAAGTTTGGCAAATCCTCAGACTGCAGATTGACAACAATCCTTGAAAATATATTGTGTTTAAAGTCTTTGTTTCGAGTGTGCTCCTTTAGCTTAGTTAATTATGATGATAAGGATGTTTGTGCTAATATTAGCTCATATGCCTTAGGCATTTTGTTGGATGAGGAAGCTCTTGTTCCTCCGTGTCAATGAGCACGTGATGTACGTATGTTCGGGCCTTTGCTCGATTTCTTAACTCTATTTTTATAGTTCAATGCAAGCAAACTATGTTTCGGAAAAAAAAAAAAAAAAACCTCGGGCAATGTAGTATTTGACTCCCATCAGGAGCGCTCGGAAAAAGAACAAGGTAAAAAAAGAAAATCAAGTTTTACTGCCGTTTGGGTTACCGTAACTTATTGAAAAATACTGTCCTTATAAAGTTTTTAATAAAAATACTTATTAATTATTTAAGTGCTTTTAAATATATTGTTTGGAAACATAATTCAATAAGTACTTATTATATTGGATAATGTATAATTTAAATTTTTTTTAAAAGTGTTTATCTATTTATTTGGTTCATAATATAGGATAAAATGATTAAATTTGATGTTTTATTTTTTAAATCACAAAAACTACTCTAAAATTACGAAATTTGAGCTTTTGCTGAAAGTACTTTTAACACCAAAACCTCTACCTCTAATTTTATGGGATGATATTCACCAAATATTTTTAAAATACTTTTAGCACATAAAAGTACTATTTTATCAAAAGCAGCGCAACTCCAAACGGAGCCTTAGTAAAACTACACAGCATTGTTGTTCCACTAAAAGAAAATCAAAACTATGCTGTTCCACTAAAAGGTTGGAAATGGGTTTTAAAATCACAAACTGAATTTGCAATTTGCCATATCAATTTCTTGAAACCTCACTATGAGCCTACAACTTTGATTCTATTGCATCTAGATCCATTTTTAATTGCATTTTGTCCATGAACTTTATCTATATTAAATTTTGATTTCTAATCTTTTTAATAATATGATTTTGATCCCAAAAACTCTATAATTTTACAATTAGGTCCCTACTAGAGTGATAATTTTTCAATTAGAATAGTTTGATTTCTTTAATTATTATTTTATTCCTCAATTATGCATTTTTATGTGTTTTTGTATGACTATTGTAACTAAATAACTTTAATTTGTTTTGGGTCTTTTATTACTATGATATGATAGTGGTATCTTTACTCCTTTCGTTCGTGTTGTGAGTTCTGACAAGGGTTTATTTTACGTATTTTTAGTGTGTTTTATTAGTTAATTTTGGTTTGATTATTTAGTTTAATAACTAAAATAACTAAGGTTTTGGTAAAAAAACTACATTTTATGTTAAAATGGCTAAACATTGCATTTTATGGATTTTTATGGTAAAAACTTCATATTTTGTAGGTTTAATGATTCAATCATCAAATGAAGTGCATTGAGAAGATATTTGGATGATTGAAGATGGATTAAAGTGGTGAAAATAAAATATGAAGTGTAAAAAGGAAAAATGCAATTTGAATCAAGAAAAGTCAGGTTTTGACAACTCTGACACGTTTTGGTATTTTGACTATATCTGGAGTTACACAGATCGGATCAAGGTGATCTTGGTACCATTTTGAAGCTAAGAGATATATCTACATTTGGTATGAAGACATCAAAGTCCAGTTCAGCCGTTTTCATAGTCCAAAAGTTGAAATACCGAAATTCAACTCAGCTGTCCAAAGTGGAAAACAGAGCTCTGACCAGTGTTTAGTATTTCGATCATATCTCAGGCTACAAAGCTCAGATTTGGATGATTCTTGAAGCATTGGAAAGCTAACTCAAAGGGCTACAACTTTGGTGTTTTACAAAAAATCCAGTTCAGCCTTTATGATAGAGAAAATCGCAGCTGAAGTAAGGACAAAGTGAATACGCGAGTACACAAAACGTGACTTGTAACCGCGTTTTGTGTAGGCGCGTTTTCCGGCCGCAATTCTGCAATTTTGCTCAGTCAATTCTCTTGTGTTCTGACTACTTTCCAGCTACAATCTGCAAGAGAATTCGGTGCACATGCTTTAGAAGACAAAAGGGCAAGAAAGTTGGCATATTTTCAAGTAAAAAACAATGGCTATTGACTAGCTTAACAATTTCAGATTTGGAAATCAAATGCAGCAAATTTGGACCAATGGAAAAAGAGCTTTTGGAGCAGTTTATATAGGGAGCAACCAGGACATGCAGAGCATACGGGAGAAGCTTGGAAGTGCAGAAATGTAGTTCTTCCATTTCCTTAGTGTAGGATAGTGTAGTAAGTGTAGTTCATCCATTCTTGTATACTATCTAGATTAGGATGAAAATGGAGATGAAGAAAGAGAAGTTGAAGCTCAAGTGACATGGGTTATCTCTTCTCCAACTCTTTATCTTTTGTATTGGATTCTTAAATATAGTTAATATACAAGTTCTGGAATTTATGTTATTTATGTGTCTTTAAAGTTTATACCTTGGGTTTAGTTGAACTTTCTATGATTGTTAGTGTTTATTATTTGGTTATTTGATTGCTATGATTTGAGCAAGTTATTTAGTATTTTAGCTCTTTAAATCATGATTAATCTGGTACCATTAATTGTGATTATCTAAGGTGTTATTTCTACAATGAAAATTGAGATTTAACATTAGTTCAAGAAGTGCTAAACATAGGGAGTACACTCACGAAAGTAGAGGTGCATCTATGTGGTTTTTAGTGATTCATTTTATGTAATTTCAACTGAAGAAATGAACTTGTAGTAATTTCATAACCATGAGAATAGGTATGGATTAGTTATAAGTCTAATTGATTTCACTACGAAAGTTAGGATTCAAAATGCATAATGGAAATTTACACCATAATTAGCCTGATTGTAGTACTCAATGATCCAAATATACACTTGCATGAGTAGTTAGGGATACCACACCTAAAGGAGCTTTATTTGTTAATTTCTTTGTATAAGTGCAAGTAGGTTAAATTCTTATCATTCACTTGATAGTCTAAAATAATAGAGAAGCTTTATAAACCGTAATTGCTTCCACTCTTCCTTTGTGGGACGACCCGATATATTACCACTAAACTACTAGTTGATCTGTATACTTGCAGTGAACGGGTGTAATTCGGTATTTTTTACTGATGTATGTAAAATACCCGTCAAGTTTTGGCGCGTGCCGCGGGAAGATTTGGCAATATCGGTGTGAAGGAGTAACTTTATTAGTTAGACATTTATTAGTTATTGTGTGAATGTTATTTTCTTCATTTAGTATTTTCTGTTGTATCATTTTATCACCTATTCTTCTTTACTAATTTTGCTCTTAAGTGTTTAAAGCAATTTAGGTTGATGAGGAGGATAGATTCAATTTTGGAGGACAAAGCTTGATGAAATGAAAGTTGGCAATGGATGGTTACAAGTGCAAAGCTCCTTCAACATGAGGTTTAACAAAGAATTACTGATTGTATGGTCTTTTGAAGATGGTTTAAGGTAAGGCAAAATTTGAGTTATGGATGGACACAATTATGCATGAAATTGGAGGCAAGGGAGGTAATGTTAATGATTTTAGTTCTTATCATGTGATTTGTGACTTGTGTGGAGGTTATCATGCAACTAATACATTTATGCAAGCACAAAATGTGATTATTAGATGAAATTAGAGCATTAACAATCCTTGCTTTGTGATCGATATAGTGACCTATTAGAGCAATTCTTCTGCTTATGGATGGAATAATCAATGATTTATAGTTAAATTCTTCATATTTTTATATTACCAACCTTGATGTGTCCCCAATATGAATCAAAACCATCTTGGGAGTTTGGCAATTGAAATGGTAGCTAATGATTCTAAGCCATCTGGGAGTATAGCTTTAGAAAAATTAGCTAAAATGCAACTTCCAAACCGTTTGACTAGGGTTGAAAGAAAGAATAGATGAACTGACTTCTCAACTTTTAGTAGAATACAGAGAAATTGAATGCATTGTGTGAAGTTATTTCTCTAAAAATTTGCAAAATGATCCTAGCATGATTGGTAGGAATGTTGTATGTGAAAATGGATTGCATGTTGATGAAAATGATGAATCTCAATTGTGTTTCAATGAGCAAATGTCCATTTCACAAGATAATATCTTTGGAACTAACTTTGAGCCTCAAGAGGTGAGTTTTAATGACTCATTTTTCACCCCTCTGGAGGAGTGCATTGAAAGTATAGGTTCTAAGGGTATTGCTGTCCAAGATACTCTCATGACATTTTCTTTGGTGAATTCTCAAGTGGTGCATATTCAAGGTAATATTTATGAAACACTTGGGATAGGTAAGTCAATTCCATTTCTCACATCATTAGATCATGTGACTTTTGCGATAAAGCCACCTTTTAATGATCCACCACGGCCTAAAATGGTGGATTATTCGTTAACTAAACCTCCTTGAAAAATAAGGTGAACTAGTCAAGCTATTGACTATAAAGAAGCGCTTATTGGGAGGCAACCCAATGTTTGTTTAAGTTTATGTTATTTTGGGGTGATTTTATGTTTAAAGTATGTGTTTGAGTTATTTTGTTATTTTCATTTGTAGGTATTGGAAATGGAAGCAAAAGTGACCAAATGAGGTAAAAAAGGCGAAGTTTGATCAAGGAACTCAACCCCTCGATTTGAGTAATTGTTGTTTTTGATTCGTTACAAGGGGTTAAAATGCATGTTTTGATCATTTTACATGTGCATGCATTGAGTATATTAGCAAACAAATGATCTATGATGCATTTTGGGAAATTGGGGTATCATTTGTAATTATTCAAAAGTTAAATTTCTGCTAAATTTCGCAGCAGAAAACGGGTTTTTCAATGAAACGCGCCACTGAATCGCGTTTTCATAGAATCGCGTTTTCAATTCTGTGCCTATAATGAAGAAAACGCGCCTTCAAAACGCGACAGGAAGTCGCGTTTTCTACAAAGTCGCGTTTTCCAGCCTGTTCAGAAACCAAAAACGCGCCTTCAAATACGCGACTTAAAGTCGCGTTTTCTCACGTAGTCGCGTTTTCAATGCTGCAAGTTTTGTGAAGAAACGCGACTTCACAAAACGCACCTTGAGGCGCGTTTTCTTGAGCCGCGTTTTTTGAGCACCTTTTTTTTTTAAAAAAAAAATGCAGCTTCCTTGATTCTCTTTTTTCTTCTTTTCCTCATAAATTTTCTTGTACCTTGAGTTGCTTATTGTGTATTTTATATAGGTACATCACCAAAACAAAGGTTTGAAATTACGGATCGCCGTTTTGTTTTATTAAGCCTTTGTTATCACTTTTGTTTCTTATTTTCTATGTTTCGATTATTATTACTAATGGTTATTCAATGGAACTTATGAAGCGTTGGAGTTACACGGACAATGGATTTTGAAGCTTCATATGCAATCACAACAATAGGGGAGTATTATTTTTCTTTATCTTCATTTTCCTTTTTACACATTGAGGACAATGTGTATGTTAAGTGTGGGGGGAGAATTGAGATTATATATATTGTATGTGATTAAATTATTAGTTGCAAATATTGGACTTGTGTTAAAATTCAAAATTTTTCTAAAATCTTGTCCAAAATTGCAAACTTGCCCCAAAAAGTTTCATATTTTTTCGATTTTATCCAAGGGGTAA